>NC_139712.1:50503600-50546100 GCF_964188405.1 Protomyctophum parallelum | reverse complement strand
CTATACAGTCACCTACAAGTGACATATGAAATTAATTGTCTGAGGAAGGAAGGAGTGTGTGTGTGTGCGCGTGCGTGCGTGTCCGTGACGTGTACACGTGTGTGTGTGTGCGTGCGCGCGTGCGTGTGTGTGTCAGTGTGTGTGGGGGGGGGGTTCTGTAGAAGTGGAAATTGTGGACGTTTGCAGCCTATAGCAGCAGCGCTGAAGGAAAACAGTCCTCCGCGCTGAGGGGGAATGAATCACTGTGGCTTTGATTGGAAAAATAATAGAAAAGAACCACGAGCAGCCGCTAGTTCCTGATTAGAATAACAGAACCATGGATCGTATCTTTATGATTTCCTGGAATAAACGCCATTTGCAGATGGACCGGGGCCAAAGAAACCTAAGCAGCGCTTAGGAAGAGACGGTCCTGAACTGTACTGTACTGTACTGTACTGTACTGTACTGTACTGAACAGATGTTTGGAAGTACCAAGTACGAGTGAACCTCTCAGTGGTGTAAACTAAAGTAACTAATACATGTACTCAAGTACAATTATGAGGTATTGTTCACTTCAGTATTTCCAATTTTCAATACTCCACGTCTACGTTCTCAGAGACAAATATTGTACATTTACTCCACTACAATTATTTGAAAACTTTAAGTTACTAATTACGTCAGTTTAGGAAGATTGTTTATATACTACTACGAAATGTACATTAACCATGTGCTGACCAATGTACTTCAACCCTATATACAGTATTTATACATGACGAACTCTCAAGTAAAGTTTGAACACCAGACTTTTACTTGTAACAGTATTTTGTGGTATTGATACTTTTATAAAAAGAAAAACATCAGAACTTCTTCTGCCACACTAACCTCTGCAGCGAGTACGTACACATGTGTCTGTGTGTGTACATGTGCACGTACACATGTGTCTGTACAGTATGTGTACATGTGCAGTTTGTGCACGTACACATCTGTGTCTGTACAGTATATGCGAGGAGCGTCCCTCCCTGCCTGCCAGGTCTGTTCAATGAAGAGAGCCAAGCAAGGCTTTTGGGCTGACGTGCAGACTCTCACACAGCTGATAAGGCCTGGTTATGGTGCTGATAAGGCCTGGTTATGGTGCTGCCCACTGTAGATTAGACCCTCACAGGAGGAGGAGGAGGAGAGGGACACGAGGGGTCAGGCCCACAGGGATCACAGAGGAGGAGGCGTCCATTAATTAACCCATCACCCTCCTGGCAGAGGGCCCGCATTATCTCTGTAGCCCCCTCACATCCTCCCCCGCCCCCCCCCCCCTCCCCCCCCTCCTCCCGTCCTCCCGTCCTCCTCCCCTGGTCCTTGGAATGGTCTCCCCCCCCCCCCACCCCGTCTCAGTTGGGCCGTTCACTCTGGGTCCAAACACTGCCTGGACGCGGTCCCGATACGTGGCTTATAGTGTCCGGGCCTTAAACGCAGTGCCTTGGCCCCATCTGTTAAGACAACAACAAGGAGGGAACGCCATGACACGCTTGCATTGCTCCCCTCGTCTGAGGACAAAAGGCAGGTTTTAACAATAACAAAGCACATGTGCAATATGCATGTTGTGTAAATGTTGATGGCTCATCTTTTCCATGAGTGGGAGCAGCTGGACCCTTGGCTTGGAGGGATGTGGAACACAAGCGCGCACACACACACACACACACACGCACACGTGCGCACCATGAAAAAGAAGCACCCAGGAGGGTCTGGTCAAGCGTTCCGGATTGGAAGAGCACGTTTCCATGGATACTCCCTCGAGTGCCCTGTGTCCTGATCCGAAAGGGCTGAAGTCGACAATAGGCACCAATTGTGTTGTTTACCAATGTCCATCTCCCTTCATAATTCCACGCAGTTATTGTATCAATAGGGCCTGGTCTGGCCAGCGCTGAATGGGGAGCATTCTAAATCCTCCACACTGCTGCGTAGCCCCTCTCGCTGTCGAACAACAGAAAGAATGTGCAAACCACTGCGGTTGGTGACAATCTGGCCCCCACGGATGCCAATGACTCTGCCAGGCTCCAATTAGGCACCCATGTGTCCCTGCACTAAAACAATGGCTGTCTTGGTTGGTACAGTAAGTCCCAAGCATTCCCCTGTCGGGGTGCAGCGCACACAGCGTGCATTATCCAGCCGCTCGGAAATACTTTTCCTTACACTCACATTACACTATATAAAGTCGTCGAGAAAAAGCCAGAGAGAGGGAGAACTCTAGAGGGAGAGAGGCAGCGAAAGAGTGAGTGAGACTTCTGCAGTTTGCCTGGGGCTAGCTTTACAGTATGCCTGCTTGCCTGGCAGCCTCCCCCCCCCCCCCCCCTAGAAACGAGCCATCCATCGGTTATGGAACAGTGCGGTCAGAGATACACACAGCGATAACCTCCAGGACCCCAGCGTGCAATAAGAACATTCCAGAGCTCCTTGCTCCATCCCATACTGCAGACAGATACGGAGAGCAGTGTTGAGGTGGATAGAGGTGGGTGGAGATGGAGGGGCGCCGGCCGCCGGGACGTTCGTCCCTCAACCATGGAAACTGGCACAACAATGTTTTGCGGGGACAATTCGTGGAACTGTGAGGGGAAGTGCTTCTGTGGAGCCAGGGAGTGGCCTAAGTGTCACGTACGGATCTGATGGCTAGATAAAAGTAATGTGTTAAAAGCACTCCGGGCCGCAAGGACTCTCCCAACAAATGGGAAGTGTTAAAAATGTGCTAAAACAGGAGGTGATTTTTATAAATACCTCTGGTTGTGGCATTTAAATTATTCCAATTGAGGTCAATTCCGCACAAGTAAAAAGACTGTTAAGAGCTGGGAATACATAGGCTTAAAAGAGGAAATTTAGAAATGGACCGCATGCCTAGAACTTTTTTATTTCATGTTCTTTTCACCCCCCCGCCCACTCCTCCAACGTTTCCTCAAATCCCACCCATGTTTTTCAAACCCTCAAGCCACCTTTTGAAATTCTTTCGGGCTCTGAAGGAACATTAGGGCCGAGCCAAGGAAAAGACAGCAACATAAACTCTGTCCTTAGCAGCATCGCCCCAGTGAACCTCTCCACTTCCTCAGAGAGGTCCAATACATCTTAAGACCTTTTGCCAGTTTGGTTCATAAATCAGGGCCTACGGTGTGCACTGCCGGCAGGCCTCCAGGACGAGGGTCATTGCCGGCAGGTTAGCCAAACACATCCTCCACAGTAAGTGCTCCATCACTGGTAGATGATCACACACAACTCTCTGCTCTTGCTTTTGTCGGTAGATTGGTAGGATGGAATGCAAGTAGCACTGACCTTGACCTACCGGGGCCTTTCGGCAGGTAGCCATAGTTCATATCTGCGAGCCAGTTAAGGATGTAATTGCCCCATAAAAAAGGCAATTTAATGGACACAGTGGAAACCGCTATTGCGAGCAAAAGGACCTCAGGACACTTCAGACCATAGAGAGACCTCAAAATCAAAAAGAGCCGTCACTAAAATCCCAGCTCCCAGCCTCCTACAGCCTCCTAGACTAAATCCCACAATCTCCCGCAATCACATTGCAAAAAGAATTCCCCTGAAGTGTCGAATTCCCCACCCAGTGCCTCTATAACCACCTCATTGCATAAGAGCGCTTGGTTGGCTCCACCGCAGCATCTAGGATCCATCAGTCAAAATCTCACTCATGGAATTAAACAGATGCTGCAACAAGCCTGAAAACGCTATAGCCGCCACCACTTGGAGAGGGGGGGGGGGGGGAAGAGAGAGAAGATGAAGACATTATAAGAGGGACAGCAGTGAAAAATAAAAAGAGGAACCAGTCCCCAACCCCCCCCCCCCCCCCCCCACACACACACAGGGAGGAGAGATGCAGGAAGAGAGGGGGAGTAGTTCAAAGCCAAAGTGGGCGTGGGTGTATTTGAGAGTGAAGTGACTCCCTCCCTCCCTCCCTCTCTCCCTCCCTCCCGGTCGTTCTTCCCTTCCTCCCATGCTGTGCCCCTGTAGGCTAGAGAGAGGGAGATGGAGAGATAGATACGAGAGAGAGAGAGAGAGAGAGAGAGAGAGAGAGAGCGAGAGCGAAGGGGAGTGACTGTTAAAAGTCTAGCCCTTCACCCTCTGACCTCCCACAGCAGAGTGGAATAACAGCTGTGGGCCGCGCACTCCTCCAGCCTCCTCAAAGCACGGTCTCACGGGGCCGCCACACACACGCACACGTACGGAAGGGGAACTATACAGAATGAACACACACCCATTAAAACCCATTCTGACCCGAGATCAGATTCATACGAGGTTTCCGCCGGACACACACTGGTCTGATGAACCCATTCTGACCCGAGATCAGATTCTAAAAATGTCAGTCGTTCTTCGATTTAAAAAAAAATAGCAGACCTACAAGCTCGTATCGCGCCACTCGGTGGCGCGATATGAGCTTGTAGATCTGCTATTTTTCAATAGCTAAAGCATAACATGATGCTAACACCAAAATGGGTGCCCGTTCAGAATGGGTTAAGAGTACAAGTGACTCCCAAACGTCTTAAGCCCTTGAACCCAAAAGAGAAATTTGACCCTGCCAGGGCCCACACTAGTGAAAATAGCCGATCTACAAGCTCACATTTTCACTATTTTAAACATTGGTTTTCTAATTTATGGAATTTCTTTTGATTTTTCCTTTTATTTCATCATGGAATTACTCGCTAAAGTAATCATTGAATGTTTTTAATCCATGAAAATTTTAATTAACGGGGGACTCATAAAAATGTGTCTGCAGCATTCAAAAACCCAGTGTTTTACCCAGTGCCTTAGACCTTCTGTCATTCTCCATCATAAGGAAACACACACACACACACACACACACACACACACACACACACACACACACACACACACACACACACACACACACACACACACACACACACTTATGTAACAGGATTGACCTTTTCAGTGTTTACTTGGCTGATATTTCAAATGATCAATTAACTTCACATGATTAGCCAGCCACAGGCATTGTACGCATACTCTGACAACCCCACATTTACAAGGGCCCGTCTCCATCTGGAAGACAGACGGACCGACGGACGGACGGACGGACTCTTGCGATGGAATTTGTCCATCTCTCCACAAATGTAATATGTCAGCTGAACCAGTAGCATTCTGGGTATAGAGGTCAATCCATTCTGCAGACACTACTTTTTCTTCCAGGGAATTGGGTTCCGCGTGTCTATATGCTATAGAGACGTGCCAGCTCCATTACATCATAGTTTGAGACGACGGTCTGCCGTTAAAAAAAAAACTTTGCTCCAGATGTGACACAGAGGAGCAAGCTTTGCATCAGCGTGCGTCTTTCCCAGTCATCCGTTAAAACTATGAGAAATGATGCTCAAACCGCGGGGTGGTGTCTGTTCATAATGAGAGCGTGCTAATGAAATCCATGTTGAGACATTTAATAGGAATCAGACATCGTTATGCATTTTGTATAAATGTCGGTACTAGTCACTACAGTATAAGTTATCATTTTATATGTACATGATGTTTGCAATTTGTGGACACAGATTGTAGTGGTCTTTGCTCTGTAATGAACACTTGATTAGACTGCCGGTCCGTCTTGTCATTAGGGCTAAAATATGGTCTATGTTAAATACAGTACACAGCAATCCTTTCCTTATGGCAGGAGCCATAAAGGCCTGAGAGGCTCCCTCTGGTGTTCACATTTGGAAACTGCAGCCCAGTCTCATGGCAAGAATCACAGGTGCATTAGCTGTGACCAGTGCAGAACGGAGGGGTTTTTTCCCCCCCTCAAATCTCCAGAAAGGCCAGAAAACCCCTCCGCCTGCCCCAAAGTCTCCTTGGTTAACTTTTCTTCTTCAGGGATTCCAGAAGGCTCTTGATTCTTTCGCTGGACTGCTCCCTCCTCCTGGCCATCCGACCTTTGATCCCCTTTCCTCCATCCTTGGAGGGAAGCAGGAGGCTGGCCAGTCCCCACGGCGGGGCTGAGAAGTCCCCACGGCCACCCTTCGCTTGGCGCGTCCTGTTCTCCGCCTGCTGGAGGGCCCAGGAGCTCTCCTGGCACAGCGTCACGAAGCGGGCGAGCTGCGCCACGTTGACGTTCTTGCTGACGTTCAGCGAGGGCTCAAACGGGTTCTGGATGTGCAGCGGGGCGTCCTCTGGCTTGTTCTGCTCCTTACCCTGGAGACGGCAACGAGGACAAGCTTTAGCAGGTGGGAAAACAACAGGCGCTCATGTGAGGGTGCCCGCCTCCGTGCACGCGCCGAGACACAGGCGCGGGCCCCACATTGTTACGGTCCATCTATCTTATTGGTCACGCTTTCAGGACTCGGCTGTATCTGGGGCACTCTATGCCTGACTGGTACACCACTCTCTCGTCTCCCCCTGGCTCAGCAGATGGGAGCAGAGAGAGAGCGTGCGAGTGCGAGCGTGAGAGAGATAGCGTGCGTGTCATTGTGAATGTGCACTGATCCGAGGCAGCTTTGAGGAACAAGCCTGCAGGTCGGCAGCACCGGCAAACTGAGACGCCGCGCACACTAGCCACGCCTCATCCATCAAACACCAAACACCTCCGATACGGCTCTGGGTTCTGGGAGACACTGTGACCATGACACATTCTAATTTCACAGGGGGTGGGTTTTATATGCCCATATCAAAACCCCCCCCCGCACGCTGTGATGTGTGTCCGTCATTGTTACGAGATATCAACTGGACTCTTAACGTTGGTCAGGAACAAGTTGAGAACCTACTTCTAGATCCTAAACTTAACCCATTCTGAACGGGCACCCATTTTGGTATCAGCATCATGTTATGCTTTATCTATTTAAAAATAGCAGATCTACAAGCTCATATCGCGCCACCGAGTGGCGCGATACGAGCTTGTAGGTCTGCTATTTTTGAAAAAAATCGAAGAGCGACTGACATTTTTAGAATCTGATCTCAGGTCAGAATGGGTTCATCAGACCAGTGTGTGTCCGGCGGAAACCTCGTATGAATCTGATCTCAGGTCAGAATGGGTTAAAGGCCACGGCAAGAGGCTGAATAGATGGAGGAAAAGGAGCCGTAGGGGAGGGCGGGGCTTTGTGTGGCATAAAGCAATCAGTCAAAAGGAGTGCAGAGGACAGGAGAATTGTAGCTCAGTAAAGGAGTGCAGAGGACAGGAGAATTGTAGCACAGTAAAGCAGATTTATGGCTGTTTCTCTTCTGGTGAAAAGCCGGGAGGCGCGGGTCACGGCCAGAGTCTACCTGCAGGCTTCCTCTGCCATCAAGCCTGATATGAGTGTAGTATATTAGCCCATTCTGACCCGAGATCAGATTCATACGAGGTTTCCGCCGGACACACACTGGTCTGATGAACCCATTCTGACCTGAGATCAGATTCTAAAAATGTCAGTCGTTCTTCGATTTTTCAAAAAATAGCAGACCTACAAGCTCGTATCGCGCCACTCGGTGGCGCGATATGAGCTTGTAGATCTGCTATTTTTAAATAGCTAAAGCATAACATGATGCTGACACCAAAATGGGTGCCCGGTCAGAATGGGTTAGGCTCCGGGGTTTCTCCCCCCGACGCTCAGGGGCCCACGGGGTGCACGTAAAAGCAGATAACAAACGGCGGAGACGTTTAAATGAACACACGGGGGGCTAAATAAAATCACCGTGCGACCGTTTACGACAAACCCGACAAGAGCAGCTTTCTAATTGGGATCATGGCTCAAGGGCGACTGGGCCACATCAATCAGGACACGACGGGGACAGCTGTCATCCGCCAAAACGCTTACTTTATTACCTCCAGCTTTCTCTGCTGCATCTCGACCCGACGGGGACACCTGGGAGCGACAGTCTCCTCTTTTCAATAACTCTTTTCTTTAAAGACAGAGTGTTGTTGTATTATAATGGGGGAGGGGTTAGAGGAGGGGATGAGTTTAGTGTGTTACTAAAGTGGGCCTTTTGACTCAAAGGCTTTCAGCGTTCAGGAAGAAAACTAAAATACAGTACAGGGAAGACATATTTGAATATTATAACCACTCAAGGGTCTATTAGAGTAATGTTAACCAAACGTTTTGGTGTCATGGACCCCCATCTGAAAATCTTTTGTGCCAGGGACCCCCAGAAGAGAAGGATTGGAATTAGAATGTCCTCAAACACTTTCGAGATTTTTCAAAGATAGCAGATGTACAAGCTCACAGAGCGGCACGAAGTAAGCGTGGTACTACATCTGCTATTTTTGAGAACCACTATTCTAAAAAGAAGAGTTTCCTGAGAACTTCTCTCACCAGTGCTGCCTTGTAATAAAGTTAGGTATGTTGGGCAGATGCGGACCAGGAGTTCACCAGATTCCTGGCCACGGGGTGAACAGGAACCAGAGCATGTGAGCGGAGCGGAGCGAGCGAGGAGCGGAGCGGGGGGATTTTGACGTGAGCGCGGAGCGGGTTTTTAAATGTGTCAGATTGACTTCCGGAGCGAGAACTGTCCTCCGCTCCGAGCCGCTCCGAGCCGCTCAATGCACACGGCACGGCTAATTTACATCATGCTCCAAAAACGAAGGCCTTCAGGTTTAATTAGCCAATTTCAGGAAAACAGCATTTTATTTTTCCCCCGTCATTTCTTTCTGCTGAGCGGAGCGGATTTTTCATCTGAGTGTAGCCTCGGAGCGAGCACGGAGCGGGGAGCTCTCCGTGCGTAAATGAAGGTGAGCGCTGAGCGAGCGAGGAGCGGCGTGGGGGAAGATGAACGTGAGCGCGGAGCGAGCGTAACAAAAGCCGTCGAGAGCGAAGAGCGGAATTATCGACCGCTCCGCTCACATGCTCCGACAGGAACGCCATAGGCACTGGTCTGTTAAGTGTGTCCTTGAACAAGACGCATTAACTAAGGCGCTCACGGCCGCAGTGAATTGCTCCGAGTACGAGTGGCAACTAGTGACCTTCTTGGTTGTGAATAATATACAATGTGCTCCATCGTCATATATAAACAGAAGACACAAAGTGACTTTACCTTTCTGATGTTAATGGACATTTTGCTGAACGGAAAGGTGGCGTAGAACTCGAAGAAGTCGCTCAGCAGTTGCTCTGCAACAATTCAGAGAGAGAAAGAGAGAATCAAGTTAGCGTTTGAGGGCAACCCCCCCTCCATCCCACGCAACCCCTAGGCTATTAAGGAGGACGTCGATGTGGATTGAAATTAATTCAGGTCCCGAACCGAACCCCCACGCCCCAGTGCGTCCCACCATCAAACAGTCTTGTAGAACCTAACCCCCACGCCCCAGTGCGTCCCACCATCAAACAGTCTTGTAGAACCTAACCCCCACGCCCCAGTGCGTCCCACCATCAAACAGTCTTGTAGAACCTAACCCCCACGCCCCAGTGCGTCCCACCATCAAACAGTCTTGTACCTAACCCCCACGCCCCAGTGCGTCCCACCATCAACCTAACCCCCACGCCCCAGTGCGTCCCACCATCAAACAGTCTTGTAGAACCTAACCCCCACGCCCCAGTGCGTCCCACCATCAAACAGTCTTGTAGAACCTAACCCCCACGCCCCAGTGCGTCCCACCATCACACAGTCTCGTAGAACCTAACCCCCACGCCCCAGTGCGTCCCACCATCAAACAGTCTTGTAGAACCTAACCCCCACGCCCCAGTGCGTCCCACCATCAAACAGTCTTGTAGAACCTAACCCCCACGCCCCAGTGCGTCCCACCATCAAACAGTCTTGTACCCACCTGCTGTTTCCGTGTTGCCCTGGCGGCGGATCTTGGTGACGTCGCTGACAAACGTGCAGTCGTTCCCCTCGATCACGCTCCTGTCCGCGGGGCCTTGTTGGGACGAGAGGTACAGAGAGGTACACAGGATAAATGACTGCCCCAACATTAGAGAGAGGAACACGGGATAAATGACTGCCCCAACATTAGAGAGAGGAACACGGGATAAATGACTGCCCCAACATTAGAGAGAGGTACACGGGATAAATGACTGCCCCAACATTAGAGAGAGGAACACGGGATAAATGACTGCCCCAACATTAGAGAGAGGAACACAGGATAAATGACCGCCCGAACATTAGAGAGAGGAACACAGGATAAATGACCGCCCGAACATTAGAGAGAGGAACACAGGATAAATGACCGCCCGAACATTAGAGAGAGGAACACAGGATAAATGACCGCCCGAACATTAGAGAGAGGAACACAGGATAAATGACCGCCCGAACATTAGAGAGAGGAACACAGGATAAATGACTGCCCCAACATTAGAGAGAGGAACACGGGATAAATGACTGCCCCAACATTAGAGAGAGGAACACGGGATAAATGACTGCCCCAACATTAGAGAGAGGAACACGGGATAAATGACTGCCCCAACATTAGAGAGAGGAACACAGGATAAATGACTGCCCCAACATTAGAGAGAGGAACACAGGATAAATGACTGCCCCAACATTAGAGAGAGGAACACGGGATAAATGACTGAACATTAGAGAGAGGTACACGGGATAAATGACTGCCCCAACATTAGAGAGAGGTACACGGGATAAATGACTGCCCCAACATTAGAGAGAGGAACACGGGATAAATGACTGCCCCAACATTAGAGAGAGGAACACGGGATAAATGACTGCCCCAACATTAGAGAGAGGTACACAGGATAAATGACTGCCCGAACATTAGCCATAAACAAGACACAGATGGATGGAGGAAAAGACTTTGACGAGAGAGAGAGAGAGAGAGAGAGAGAGAGAGAGAGGAGAGCAAAGAGAGAAAGTGGGCATGTGGTCCTCTGTGATTGAGTTTGGTGCCAATCTCTGAGGCACACCGCTGTTTAAATGGACGTGTTGGAAAGGCGTGCACGTGTTAGTCGTGCACGTATTATGTGCGTCAAGTATGCAGGAGGAGCTGTGACAGAAAGGGAGGGGCTATTGAGTGGTCTGGGGGGGGGGGGGGGGGGGGGGGGGGGCTGGTTAAAGCTCTTTCCAGAGTGATGGGCTTTTATCGTGCTGTAAGCACTCTTTGTGATAGAGTCTGCGATAAGCTGATGGCAGGGCTGAGGGGAAAGGGGCCGAGGCCAATAGATTGCTTTTGGAAGGCAATTATCAGGCAGCCAAGGTGAGTGTGTGACTGTGTGTGTCTCTGTCTGTGTGTGTGTGTGCATGTACGTGCACGTGTGCATGTACGTACATGTGCACGCGTGAGAGAGAGAGGTTGCAATTTAGGCATTTATTGCCACATATTACATTCATAACTGGTGCTGTAGTTATGTCAAGGTTTATGCCTTAAGCTATGAATCCCACCTCCACAAATTACATTCACATAATGACCACCAAATCAGCACTCTTACTGCAATACAGATGATTAACATTCCCCATGGGGAGATTGATATACAATCTAAACGTGACTTAACCGGTTTGGTGTCCAATCAAATCTGCAGTGTCTCGGGTGACATTTAATGTGAGATACTTGTCCTTGTTTAATGACTTAGTGTAACCTCTGTAGGTTTACACTAACCAACATGTATTAAAATATTAACACATTACTATAGTTTTATTAACCACTTGAAATCCTGCAGCACAATATACATTGGGCTCCATTTTTGTCTCATCTTTCTAAAGCCACTATTTGGGGTTTTAGGAGTGGGGAAAGGGTGTTCCCCCACTAAAGTTGGTATTTTGGTTGAATACCGGAAGACTCGACCCGGTGCTTGCCCGTTTTTCCTCCCGGAATTGTCACCAGTGAGGGGGATAACTTTGTAATATGCTATTGGCTGTTTGTATTCTTTTTGGAAAAATATAAAAAGATACTCCTGTGGAAAGGCTATATTATTTTACTTATATTGACCCTATAAACAATTTAGTATTATTTAGTATTATGTAAGGTTTTGCACACTCAAATGGTACCTCGTCAGATAATCCCCACATATCCTACAACAACTTCTGTGAACAGACTTCAATGTAGTAGATTTTCATAAATTATATTTGTACTTAGGCTGTCTGCTGTCATGAAAGTTAGAGAAATTCAAAGTCCAGCCGTCTGCTGTCCAGCCTCTCCCACCCCTCACTGGGGAAAATTCTGGGAGGAAAACAGAAACGGGGCGCGTCTTCTTGTTACCTTTTGGTTACCTGTCTAAATCCCTTAAACACCGCCGTTACCCGTTATATTATGCATAGGTGTGGTTTGGGGCGTTAGAATAATTAAACCACATTTAACCAATCACTGCAGTCTTGGCTTTAAGAGATCCTTTTAATAGATGCCTTATCCGTTGCCGTTAGTGCTATATTACTTCATAGCCGCTGTGCTGCCCTAAAGTCTCACTGCTGGACACAAGGAAGTGGCAGGCACTCGACTTCTGCTGATTATAGGAGAATGACAAAGAGAGGAGAATAAGGAGAGATGAGGCCGAGCCTACTCTGTGCCTGTAATAAGGAGAGATGAGGCAGAGCCTACTCTGTGCCTGTAATAAGGAGAGATGAGGCAGAGCCTACTCTGTGCCTGAATAAGGAGAGATGAGGCAGAGCCTACTCTGTGCCTGAATAAGGAGAGATGAGGCAGAGCCTACTCTGTGCCTGTAATAAGGAGAGATGAGGCAGAGCCTACTCTGTGCCTGTAATAAGGAGAGATGAGGCAGAGCCTACTCTGTGCCTGAGGAGAATAAGGAGAGATGAGGCAGAGCCTACTCTGTGCCTGAGGAGAATAAGGAGAGATGAGGCAGAGCCTACTCTGTGCCTGAATAAGGAGAGATGAGGCAGAGCCTACTCTGTGCCTGTAATAAGGAGAGATGAGGCAGAGCCTACTCTGTGCCTGAATAAGGAGAGATGAGGCAGAGCCTACTCTGTGCCTGAATAAGGAGAGATGAGGCAGAGCCTACTCTGTGCCTGAATAAGGAGAGATGAGGCAGAGCCTACTCTGTGAGAATAAGGAGAGATGAGGCAGAGCCTACTCTGTGCCTGTAATAAGGAGAGATGAGGCAGAGCCTACTCTGTGCCTGCAGACATTACAAAGAGAGGAGAATAAGGAGAGATGAGGCAGAGCCTACTCTGTGCCTGTAATAAGGAGAGATGAGGCAGAGCCTACTCTGTGCCTGCAGACATATCCATTGAGGCACGCGGCGGCGTGCCGTGCGCCGCTCTACCCAACTCATTTGGCACGGCTTACGGGCGCTTTTAATGTCCATTATCGACTTCCCAAATGTATGTGACCAAAATAGCAACTTAGGGGAAAGCGTGCCAGCACGCCCATGAGCACACCTCTAGGCGCAAATACCGCTGTCGGCAAAAAAGATGGTGGGTGACGCGGGACGAAAATACCATTAAGGGACAGAGAAAGCTCCTACATTCGTAATTTTCGGGCAGCGGCTGAATTGCGGGTAAAGGCTGCGACAAAATTGGAGCCTATTGTAACACTTCACCAAAACTAGATGATCGACAAGCTCATGACACGTTGTGAAGATCAGCTATTTCCACGGAATCTTCACCAATCAACTACATATATGTTTTGAGGGGCGGTAGCCCCTCCTATGCCCAGCTTTCCGGGTTTGTGTAAACGACAAAAGTGAGGACGCAAATTGTGATAGGCAAGAATGAGATGTATGATGACAAGAGTGCCCTCCCTCACTTCACACAGGTGTGATTTTTCTTTCACCTAATGTTGGCCCATTATGACATACCCAGAATGGAAACGCTCAGGGTTCAAGAGGTTAAGCAGACGTTATAGCCCCTCAGCATCATTCCCTAATAATTCCCAGAAAGGTCACACTGTCCCCACATACAGTAAGCACTGCTCAGAGATGGCTTGGGCAGTAGAGTGGTAATGAGGTGTTTTATATGGCATCAATGTGTCCACCATGACATTTTGCGTCGGCAGTTACGAGTGTGCGCCGATACTTTTATTATGTGGCGTTTAATCCGTTGGCCGACGCCTCAGAAGGGCCTTTTGATAATCAATGTCGTTGTGCCGTCACGCAATCTCATCAAATCCTGCGATGCAAACGGACGGGCACAGGCGACGTCAATCGACCGTCTGAAATTTGAAAACCATGTTTACCCTAAACCCATTCTGACCCAAAAATGATATGTATTTCGCGGCCGACCACCATCTGAAAATGTGTAGTTCCAGCCAGGGACCCTCCAGGGACCCTCCAGAAGCAAAGATTTGAGTTAAAAATGTTCGCTCTTTGCGACAAATTTTGTAGCAGACCTACAAGCTTTCAGATCTGCTTTTTTTCAATAGCTAAAGTATAACATAATGCTTAAAACACCAAAATGGGGTTTCCCGCCCCAAAATGGCTTAAACCCTATCTATAACTAGACAGGAGATATTAATCAAATGTGAGAATAAATTCCTTACCAATACATTTCTTCACCAATATGTCTCACAAAGACTGAAATTCAGTTTCCCTAGGGGAATCTGTGACAGCTGCTGAAAGTTTGCGCACCATTAACAATGAACTGGACCTCTCTGCTTTCATGGACGATGAAAGAAGAGGATAGTTCAATGAGTCCGCTGTGTTAGTTACATTAATAGTCCCCAATGTGTCTTGAAGCCTGACAGGATGGGAGTGAGAATACGTTTATTGGACGACTCCACACAAAATAAACAGTGAGTCAGTGACTGAGGCTCATTAACGCTCATTATAATGTCCTATGATCCCTGTGCTTTAGACCCGCTGTTGACCTGTCTGTCTAGCATCAAATGTTGGATGAGTGAGAACTTTCTCAAGCTAAATGAGGACAAGACAGAAGTTCTCATAATCGGTTCTAGCGAGCAGAAAGAATCAATAATAAGCAGACTTGGCAACCTGACTGTAGAAAGTAACAGTACAGTAAAGAACCTGGGGGTTATTATTGATTCTGAATTGAATTTTAATTCACACATTAATCATGTTACCAAGATTGCCATTTTTCACCTTAGAAATATTGCACGAATCAGAGCCTATTTGTCCTTGGACGATGCAAAAACGCTAATCCACGCCTTTGTTTTTTCTCGGCTTGATTACTGCAATGCACTCTTTTCAGGACTGCCTAAGAAAACGTCTGACAGATTACAACTTGTCCAAAATGCAGCAGCTAGAGTTTTAACTAGAACTAAGATGAGAGAACATATTACTCCAGTTTTGGCATCACTGCACTGGCTTCCGGTTGTTTTTAGGATTGATTTTAAAATTATTTTACTTGTCTATAAAGCTCTCAATGGTCTCGCACCTCCGTACCTCCGTGACTGCCTACCTAGATAGATATGTCCCTAACCGCCCCCTCAGGTCCTCCAATGCTGGCCTACTTGAAGTGCCTAAAAGAATGTGCACAAAAAAATATGGTGAGGCAGCTTTTTGCTTCTACGGCCCAAGAGCCTGGAATAAACTTCCATTCGAGCTCAGACACGCACCCTCTGTAGACATTTTTTAATCTCAACTCAAGACTCACCTCTTCACTCTTGCTTTTAGTTGAGTTTTACTATGCACGTTCCTACCCTGCCCTGACTGATTTGCTGCATGTGGTGTTTTTATTTGTTTTTATTTATTTTATGTTCTTATATTAAATTTTGTTCTTTGCCATTGTTCTATCATTTTAACTACTTGTGTTTTATTGTATTATATTGTTGTGTCCTCTGTGTGAAGCACTTTGAGCTGCTTTTATGTATGAAAGGTGCTATATAAATAAAGTTTATTATTATTATTAACCCATTCTGACCGGGCACCCATTTTGGTGTTGGCATCATGTCGTGCTTTAGCTATTGAAAAATAGCAGATCGGCCCAGGCCATAGCGTAACGGTCTGGGCACCGGACTGGTAATCCAGTCGCAGTGTGCCGCGGGTTCGACTCCCGGACCCGACATGGCCTTTACTGCATGTCATCCCCCCATCTCTCTCCCGTTTCCTGTCAGCTTACTGTCTGTCCCTTCAAAAATCAATAAAAAGGCGTAAGCCGCAAAAAAATATCTTAAAAAAAAAAAAAATAGCAGATCTACAAGCTCATATCGCGCCACCGAGTGGCGCGATACGAGCTTGTAGGTCTGCTATTTTTTTTTTAAATCGAAGAACGACTGACATTTTTAGAATCTGATCTCAGGTCAGAATGGGTTCGTCAGACCAGTGTGTCCCCGGCGGAAACCTCGTATGAATCTGACCTCAGGTCAGAATGGGTTATTATTACTATGCCTTCATGATGCAATAAAAAAAGGTTCACACCAGGTTCTTATAACAAAACCAAACCAAACAACAAAACAGCAGTTCCAGTTTGCTACCTGCTAGGCCTCGGAGGTGGTCCAGGGTGGGGATGACGGGCGTGCTCCTCCGCTGTAGGTAGAACAGGACCATGACCGTGAGGGAGAAGTTGGTGATCCAGGCTCCCGGGATGCTGCTGGTGACGCCATGAGCCCGGGCCCAGCAGCGGACGGCGAACACCAGGCTGCGCACACGCTCCTCCAGCTCGCCATACAGGTACAGCAACTCTGTGCTCTTCATCGCCACCCTGTGGAGAAGACACGCCGGTCAAGAGAAGCGGATGGAAGACACAGCTCTATGCACACAGGATAACTCTTCCTACTGTATTTCCTACTGTACTTCCAGGCCCCTTCCCTACTGTACTTCCAGGCCCCTCCCCTACTTCCTTCACAGGTGTTACCGATGATACTAGGTCCATCCCAACGAATTGGAATAATCTGAAAAAGTTCATTATTTGCCATAATGTAATAAAAATAAATAAACTTTCATATATTTTAGATTCATTACACAGCAACCGAAATAATTCAAGCCCTTTGTTGTTTTAATATTGATGATTATCAGCTCATGAAAATCTAAAAATCCCATCTCATATTTTACGAGACCACTAAAAAAATATGTTTTTTTAAACGAGAAATGTCGACCATCTGAAAAGTATATTAATGTATGCAGTTAGTACTTGGTCTGGGCTACTTTTGAACAAATCATTTCATCAATGGGGCGTGGCATGGAGGTGATCAGCCTGTGGCACTGTTGAGGTGTTATGGAAGCCCAGGTTTGCTTTGATAACAGCCGTAAATTAATTTGTATTGTTCAGTCTCATGTCTCACACCTTCCTCTTGACAATACAACCAAGATGCTCTGTGGGGTTCAGGTCAGGCCAGTTGGCTGCTCAGTTAAGCACAGTAATACCATGGTCAGTACACCAGTTACTAGTAGTTTTGGCTCTGTGGGCAGCTGCCAAATCTAGCTGGAAATGAAAATCAACCATAATAGATGATTGTGTTGAGACTCTGGACATGACAAAACACAGTGATGATTTAGGCCATGTTATCTGCTGGTGTTGATCCACTGACACTGTGAAACTGTGAAAATGTAACAATGGTTTCAACACAGCCATCTTTTTAGAGTACATTGTGCTTCAGTATGTTGACAAGCTTCATGGAGATGCTAATTTTCCTTTCCAGCTCGATTTGGCACCTGCCCACAGAGCCAACACTACTAGTAACTGGTGTACTGACCATGGTATTACTGTGTTAAAACTACTAGTAACTGGTGTACTGACCATGGTATTACTGTGTTAAAACTACTAGTAACTGGTGTACCGACCATGGTATTACTGTGCTTAACTGAGCAGCCAACTGTCCTGACCTGAACCCCACAGAGAATCTTGGTTGTATTGTCAAGAGGATGGTGTGAGACATAAGATTTACGGCTGTTATCAAAGCAATCTTGGGGGGTCAGTGCCACAGGCACCTCCATCAGCCTGTGATGAAATAATGTGTTCAAAAGTAGCCCAGACCAAGTAGTAACTGCATACATTAAATAATATGCTTTTCAGATAGTCGACATTTCTTGTTTAAAAAAAATCATTTTTTTAGTGGTCTCGTAAAATATTCTAATTCACTGATAATAGCATTTTTTGATTTTCATAATCATCAATATTAAAACAAAAAAACAAAACAAAAATTATTTCAGTTGTGTAATGAATCTAAAATATATGAAAGTTTATTTATTTTTATTACATTATTACTACATTACATTAATTGTCTCATGCATTATCATGCAAGCTGATGTTACATTATGTGGATGGTACAGTACGGTGTGCGAGTCATTATCAGATTGGATCTTTGATAATATTGCAGGGGACGTGCACACGCCAAGAACCTGGGAGTGATACTGGACAGTCAGCTGTTCTTAAATGCACACACATTGTCTTGCAATCGATTGCTCGTGCAGGTTTGCAGTTTGCACTTTCACACATCTTAAGACCCTTCCCAGCTCCTTATCCAAGCCTCAGTCATCTCCAGACTTGACAACTGCACCTCCCTCATTGCTGGTCTGTCTGCATGCTGTCTCACACTTCTATAACTCAACCAGAATGTCGCAGCATGCCTGGTCTTCAACCTGTCAAGGTTTTCACACCTCCTCCTGACTTGTGCACTCCCATCACCATGCTATGTACGATGTACGTTAGCTGTTTGCTTTCTGTTTGCTTGTCCACAGAAGTCTAGTATGCCATTTAGATGGCATACGTATGTTTTACGGATTTATGCCTGAGCAATTAATAGAAAAATCACAATGTGAACTAGGTATTCTAGTGCTTTGGGTAATATTTGTTCAGACATTATACAATAATTTCACCCTCACATGTAAACGTATGTTTTCTCATGCCAATAAAGCCCTTTGAATTGAATTGTGTATAACAAGACAATACCATGGTGCTTTTGCATGTTTAGAAGTCATATTTTACATCACTGTCAAACAGTGATCCACAGACCACTAATTTGGGGGTCCTTGGTTTGAGAACCACTGGTTTAACCCATTAAGACCTGAGGCTGATTAAAAAAATGCCGTCTAAATTCTATAACAGTTTTCTTAAAAACCTATGTTGCTACAGTATACTGTATTCAAGGACCACCAAGATTATTATGTAATTGGCTGCCGGCCTGCCGACCATCTCAAAATATTTTGTTCCAGGGACCCACAAAAGCTGAGTTAAAAATATATATTCATATGATATGATATATATGGCTGTCAAAACTTTTCATCAGATTAATCAAGGCTTCAAAATGAATTAATCGTGATTAATCACCATTTGCAGCATGTCCAAAATATGCCATGTTTTCCTGTATATTGTTGTGGAAATGGAAATATAAATGAAAGAAAGCGGATATACATTTGTTTTTTAATGTTTTTTGTTTTCTAATGCATTTAGTATATGATGTGATGTGAGCGTTTGTAGGCCTAGCCTACACTTGAGTTAAATGAACACTGGGCTTTTGGCCATGTAGACCGGGGTCAGTCCAGAGATGAAAATCATAATGAAATGGCCTAGGCTAATTTATATCAATTTAATTTGGGGGTCCTTGAAATAAAAATGTCTGAGAATCTATGGGTTAAACTGTAGACTATAGTTAATTCACAAAATACAGTAACATGGCACATAACCATTTTTGTAACAGGGCTTGGTTTAGAAAAGCCTATATTATGCCGGACCGACGTTAATGGCTTAAACCATTCTGAACGGGCACCCATTTTGGTGTTAGCATCATGTCGTGCTTTACCTATTGAAAAATAGCAGATCTACAAGCTCGTATCGCGCCACCGAGTGGCGCGATACGAGCTTGTAGGTCTGCTATTTTTGAAAGAAATCGAAGAACGACTGACATTTTTAGAATCTGATCTCAGGTCAGAATGGGTTCATCAGACCAGTGTGTGTCCGGCGGAAGCCTCGTATGAATCTGATCTCAGGTCAGAATGGCTTAATGTACGTAGGACCCGCATTTTCAAACTGTCCACAAGTTGCGACGGACCCGACGGTACTATAAAACATGTTGCGAGTGATTCTTGCAGTGCGCCTGAGCCTGATAGTAGTGACACTAGTAGTGTGCGTGTGTGCATGCGTGCAGAGGAGGAGGGGGAGGAAAACTGTGTGTAATGAATGATGATGCAAAGCGGCTTTGCTAGACAGACAAAGTAACGCAACAGAGTTACAGAATCAAACCACTTGGCAACCAACCAACTACAATACACAACCCAACTACATTACACAAGCTATCTCTGGTGTTGTTCAATCATGACTGTGCGCTACACAGATCTGTTATGCGCTGGACATTCCTGAGCCGCACGTTAGGGGGAACACTGCGCATTAACGCAATTAATTAACGCCGTTAACGCTATAAGTTTGACAGCCTTAATATATATATATATATTAGGGATGGGTCCGATTAATCAATTAATCGATAATAGGACCCGAAATCGATTATTAAAATTAATAATCGATAATCGTTTTCGTTATGAAAATCTGTTGGAAAGGCAATATTGTCATCCAAACAGGACAGGGCTATCACATTTGCTTGATTGCCTAGAAGTGACTGACTGAGAGACTAGAGACTACAGGACGGAGAGGACACTTTTCTCCGACGGTCAAAAAGGCAGGGGCTAAGCCCCCTTTCATAAGCACAAGATGAACAACAGAACAAGCTGATGTTTTCAGCAGGAGGAGGAGGAGAGCAGGTACCCGAATGCGTTTTTTTTCTCCTTTTTTGGGAAAGGGGGGTGGGGGGTGACCCGCCCCGCCCGCTGCACGATAATTGCGCTGAAAACCTTGACCCGTCCGCCTGCCCCGCGGGACAATCGGGACGGCCCGCGTATCACTAGCAACTACACTATCCTGGGTTCAAATCTGTATGGAGCCTTTCTTTGTGGAGTTTCTATGTTCTCGTCATGTTCATGTGGGTATTCATTTGGTAAAGAAAATATACCAATAACGAGAAAGGTGTGAGCCTCTGTGAAGGGCACATCTATTTGATAAATGAATCATGAAATGCCCCGCTACTGTACATACATGTCGACGGTCAGTGGTATTATGATGAACATGGACAGAAGCAACCAATGGAGAGAGATGCCTCCATCAGTATGATTTACTTAGTGGCATTCAGCTAGCGCTAGCCAAAAGCAGCGCTAGTGTGTTGACAGATGAACGGACGTGCTTCGAAGACTAGGACATCCCCCCAACAACAATCCAGAGTGGGCGGTTTGTTGAACTCTATTTCCTCCGAAACTGCAGAGTGGTTTTCTGAACGTTAGCAGGTGTTCAGAGTATGTGTCACGTGTGTGTGTGTGTGTGTGTGTGTGTGTGTGTGTGTGTGTGTGTGTGTGTGTGTGTGTGTGTGGCCACCACCAGTAGAAACCACATTATTCTTAAAGTCAGAAAGAGAGAAGTGAAAGGCAAACAAGCCAAACTGCTCTCTGGTCCCTTAGATCAGTTTCATCGCCTACTAAAGACTCAAGGTTTCACAACTAAGGACACAACTCAGGTTTCTGTCTGCGGCTGGTGCAATGGGGAGTGTGGCCAAAATGTTTGAAACAGAAACACAGAAACTTGGGACATGACATTAAGGCAATCAAAAAAGAAAAATCCTAGAACATGCTGACAAATCAAATTAATCTTCCATTAGATGACATGATGAATAGCTATGGTTTTGGTGTTTGGTATCCCCCTCTGTGCCTTGCGTGCGTGCGTGTGAGAATGTTGAGTATAGACAATGACTATATACCTATTGTTGGCCGTGAGGTCACACTGGAACCCCGAGGGTTGGTGGGAGAAGCGGACCAGAGGACAGCGGGCGTTCAGGATCTTCATCACGCCGACACAGCCAGCCCCAAAATGGTTCACACAGTCCCCGATGACGGACAGGATGTTCTGCGTGACGGCCCGCTCAGAGCTGTCCTGCTTCATCTGGTACTCGAGGGAAAAGCCCGTTTTAGGCTGCAGGGCCAAGACGGCACAACAGGGTTAGCTTTGGAGAGCAAGAAGTGTGAATGTGAATATTTAGTTGATATGTCAAGATATCACAGACGTCTGTTGGACAAGAGACATGATTGGGCAGAGGCTACATTCATTCTGACAGCCACACACTGCGTTTGGACATAACTCTTTGCTTCGGTGAGCAGAGAGCTTTTGATTCACCACCCGCGTCTCCTGACAAAATCAAATCACATTAGTAGATTTTAAACGTGCTTCTCTTCATGCAGGACATCTTCAAAGCATTCTGTGCTCTTTTGATCTCGCCACTTAGATAATAGATAGCATTGTGCCTCACGCAGGGCACAGCTTTGTTCTTAAGAGTAATAGCAGCCGACACTGATTGGTTTGATCAATGTAATCATGGCCAAAACACACCTATGAATAATTCAGGGTCATCAAGAATGTGCCGATTCTTGAATCCTTCCAATCCCAAGTGAATCTGACATTTGTGTGTTGTGCTGCTACTGTATACAATATGGTCTTCCAACATGACGACACTGTGCTTTGTGGTGCATTTCTCACCTACAGTATGGAGTCCACAGTATGTTTACCCTCTTAGTAAGCAGCAGAGATAAGGGCTTCAGAGGGGCTTTCCCTGGATCACATCTACAGTAGTCAAACACTATTATCTCAACCAGACGTTCCCACAGCATTTAAACAAACTATCCTCTGCTCTGCATTAACCAAATAGAGAGGGATACAATATAATATTAACTGTGATAGTCGGACTCATCATCATTTAATTACTCTAATCAACACTGATGCCACTTCCGAACTACAAATGCTCGTATCTTTCCACTTAAGTTCTCAATTTAACATATACTAGCCTCATGACGTTAGGGTGTCATCTTATAGTTTGGCACAGAGAACTACACGTTTCTATGGCATTTGTCGCATACAGGAAGTTGTGAGGATGAAGAAATACATGTAGGTGACAGGTCCTCTAAACCACGGTGTGATGAAGAAAAGCAGAAGTTATTGAGAGTTCAAGTAAACAGAGGAAGTGATGCTGGGTGAGATCATAATATTATCTCTGTCTCTCTGTTAACTCTGAGTGTACAAATGGAACCAAATGGAACATTTGGTCCGAATTGTACAATCTCTGAGTTACAGAGCCAAAAGGGTCCATTTGGAGAACCACTAGAAAAACGCTGCCTAACTTTAACTTACCAACTTCATGTTCCTTCCACTGATGCCGTCCAGATCCAGAAACATGTCCAGGTCACAGCCCAGTTTTCCAAGGCCATTCACAGATGACCCGAACGGCCTGACGGTGCATTCTGGGAAATATGCAGCAGCGATGTCGTTGAGCAGGGAGCAGACCAGGAAGCGCAGGCGCGTGTTCTCCTCCGTCAGCTGGTAGGATTCCCTCAGGGTGGTGATCTGCTGGTCTATCTGAGGGCGACACAGCCAAGAGTTGAATCCCTATTAACAGGGGTTTTCAACTGGTGGTAGGGGCTAGGTTACATGGCTAGGTTTAGAGCCAGAAAAGAACATGTCCCTGTCAACCACTATAGCCAAGAATAGAGCAACTCTGCAGCTTTTTCCTGACTGACAATCATTTGAAAACCCCTGCCTAAAAAGACATGTACTGTATGTATTCATTGTATCCCACCCAGGTACTAGAGCAAAAGAGTGGCCTTGCGAAAACACTGGCAGTGGCTGCAGACCCAGTGTCCCCTGCTTGGCACACAGCATCAAGTGTTGGATTGGGGGTGATATGCTAATGTCATGCACAGGAGGTGTATTCATACATCAAGCTGCCTCGTGCTACATTACAGAGTAGAAACAGAAGATACTGTAGGCTCCTGCCCTGTAGCTCGGCGAGGCTTACTTACTTTATAGAGCGCCGACACCATTTAAAGTCATACACACTTGGCACAGAAGTGGCTCTTCTTGTCAATGAGCATAATTAGTCTGTGAAAAAGGCTGATGGCCTACGCTCAACATCCTCTACCCCATATAAATAATTAAGTCATAATAGCTATAATTAAGCTAAGTGCTGTGATTCATAGCTCACAATAACATATGAATACAAAATAGGGAAGGTACAAAAAAGTGATCAAAAGACAACATCTAAACGTAGTGAAAACATTGTGAAAGTCATTTATCATCTAATGTGTGAGTGACTAGCTTTTAGAACATGTATAAAAAGGGTTAAAAAGGGGAAGATCTCACAGTCACACCATGTAACTGCAATTTATAAATGTATTTTTTTCTTTGAAACTGTATAATTCATTTTCACTTTTCATTAGCATGTCAGGCAGGGTTGGTTGCACGTCCACTGCACATGAAATCAGGGGATTAACCGATTAAACACTAAAGACTTGGTAAACTGGAACAGAGTTGGCGCTGTACTTGGACTGCTTTTTTGAGGGGTGCTAGCCCCTCCTAAGCCCAGCTTTGTGTGTTTGTGAGTACCTCATATATGAATTGATCGGCTGAGCACGGAATGTGAGGATAAAAATCACACCCGTGTGAAGTGAGGGGCGCTCTTATCATCGTACATGATGACGTACAATTTTTGAAAGTTTGTGTAAGACAAAAATACCGATTTGCTCAGACACATATGACGTAAATTCTCCATTCACTGTCAATGGGAATTTAATGTTTGTGTAAAGACGAAAACCTATACCAATAGCTAAATAGAAATCATACCAGTGTGAAGTGAGGGGCGCTAAAGTCTAACTCATGTTGATTAGGTGATGTAAAACAAACGGTGCCAACACAAACATTAAACGCCATTAACAATAAAGAGACAATATGACATGAGTTACAATATGATGACGTAAATGTTCCCTTCATTGTCAATGGCGTTTAAAAACAAACATTGAACTAAAGACAATCATTACACACCTGTATATAGAGGGGCTAGTGAGGACAGAAAAGTTATTCGTTAATCGCCGTTAAGAAATTAGTCGGTTAAACTTAACAGTTAACCGTTTCAGTTCATACGACGCATGAGGCCGTCATAAGGATTCCGAAGAATTAGTGCCTTTGACGTCTGTGGACGTCCTAGCGACGTCCTAGTGACACGGGGCGAGAAGAATATTCAGAAATGTTCCTATTTTTTTTTTTGGCATTTCGCTTTTCGCTTCCCGTATGCTAACGCTCTGTGCAACTATTAGCTTGTCATTGACTCCCATGTTAGCGCGGCGGAAAGAATGACTCGTATCTCCTAATCCAGGGCGCTCTCCGTGGTGATGAATGGATCGATATGCTGGCGCTTCATTTCTGCTCCTCATCCGTCTCTCCCGCAAAATATGAACGCTTTTTGGAGCGTAAAAAAATTAATTAAGATGATCGGGGATGTGAGGTCACTTTGTAAAGTCAACTTTTTTAGGAAAGTGTTTCCGGTTCATGGCTTTCAGAGTAAAAGCGATCAGACAACTCTGGCACCCCGGAGCTTCTATTTTGATGCACTTCCGGCACTAAATGTGTTTTAATAACTAATCAAATTAATCGGCCCCGTATCGCAAATGGTCAAATAACTATTTGATTAAGGAATATAATAGTATTCTTTCTGTATATCAGCAAAGTGTGATTTTTTATGTTAGACATTAGAAATTAAGATTTAAAAAAAAAGAACTAAAAAAAACGGCGCTTACCAACTAACCGGTTAATCAATCGATAAGCTCACTTCACACGGTCTATACTCTACACACAATGCATTATGAGCATAAAGATCGGCTTATTCCACCAAAAATATTGATGCTGGGGTTCAAGCGGTTAACAGGAGGAGACATTATCAATTGGGAACACACCGGGAGAAAGGGTTAAAAAGAATAAAAATAGGAAGACTCCCGTGACAATCTGGTTGGCAGCTATGCATGCAGGAATACGTACTTCCTTCCCCTGAACTTTCAAATAGCTTTCAAGCTATTTCTTTGATCTCATGAATCTCCCTCTGTGACTGTCACAACAAAAAAGGAAACCAAAATCAATGCCATCAGAACACATCAAGACTCTGAAGTGATGTTGCATACTTCATACTTTTTAACCTTGACATAACTCAAGCAGCACTTCTTCTAAAATTGGCACACACTAACACAGGTCAAGAGCCCAGATCACTAAAAGAAAAGGAAAAAGATTAAATTAAATCCTGATCTTCTTATTCAAATAGTAAAATCAATAGTTTCCAGCAACGACTCGTCATAGATCTCTGACCTCCGACCCCTCGCCGTGTCGTGGGGCAAACTGAACCAGAGCTGAGCTGTGTGAATGACAATTCACACGCTTTGCGTTTGTAAAATTACTCATTTGCCGACTAAAGATTGAACAGAAAACTAATGGAAAGACGAGGCTTACGCTCAACATACGTACAGCTATTAGGAAGAGAGCTTTATCTCCGCAAAATCTGGGACATTATGAACACACTCGCACACAGAATGGAAAGATGATTTTGACAGCTACTGCCCCACTTTCAAGGATACAACTACTGATACCTTATTGAAGAAATGAACCATAATACATAATAGTACGTAATTGCTTAGGAAACATCTGCAGAAATCTTTCATGCCCCATGTTTATTTTACATCTGCTGGTGGGTGCTCAAATGTTGACAATGTAGGCTACAGTAATGATTGCCCATTTGCCTATGATAACACATGGTAGGCTATGATTCAAAAACACTTATTACACGTAACTCTGTTCATTGCAAATAGCTGATCTGCAGCTCACCAGGGTATATATTGGTTATTTTAATAAGCTACCGGTAGTTAATTGACAGTGACCTACTTTTACATATTTTGCAGATCAGTGACGTTTTGGCTATTTTCTGGGTGTTCATTTAAACGAATGAATACATTAATCAATAACACTTTAACAAGATACAATACAATATACAATATTGATCGGGTGGTTCTGTTCATTGAAAATAGCTGATCTGCAAGCTCACTACTAGGTAGTAGATGGATTGCAATTATACTAATAGTGATATATAAATAAAATCATGACATGACCAGCTAGAAACCCAATTAAAATAGAAACCTCATTGATTATATAAATGCATATGTGGCTTAATTAAATGACCAGTGCTTGGCTGTTATGCATCCATGGTTCTGTGCGCCGTCAGTGCACATTTGCTTGAAACTTGATTGTTTGATAGAAAGTCCAGACAATAAAATCTTTCCTTCTAAAGTCCTTCTGTTATGGCACAAGTATGAACCGAGCAAATCTGCACCATTAAAGTAGTGTAATAGCATGGAAAAGTCACTGTTTAGGCTACAAGCTCATCATGTCACTCTAGCAAAGTGATTGATCTGTGTCTCTAGGGTCCTACTTGCCCCACAACAAGGATGCGGGCTTGGAAGCAACAAATGTTTAGGCCTAAAAAAAAAACCGTTGGTTTCCGATTGGCTGTCATTTTTGGGCTGAGTAGGTAGGGAATTTATTTTATTTTATTTTTTCGTGGGAAGGATGGGTAGCAAGGAATTTATTTTATTTTATTTATTAATTTTTTCGTGGGAAGGATGGGTAGCAAAAAATAAATCCTACGGCAATGATGGATAGACTTTGATGTGAAATAACTGTGGCAGTTTTAATGGTTAATACAACTTTACATTGTTTTCATTACACAGTGACATACCTGGAGTAGAGGCGGTTGGCTTTGGCAATTTCTTTGGTGGCATTTTAATGTGCGGTGGCAGTGGCACCACAACACACACGCAACAGAAACACAACAATATCGGCGTGTGTTATTCAATGTGTATTTGTGTTTCCCATTGAACCGGGTCTGCATGTCACGCTAAAACATGTTCCCCTAAATATTTCTGTTGGAGGCAGTGCGGTTTAGTTGAGAGTTGCGACATCTCCGTTCACTGCTTATTGGTGGGGCTGCATGAGTCATTGATCAGTCCATTGTCGTCACTCTCTGTCTCTAAACAGCTCTAGTCTAGAGGCTGCGCTCCACTCCCTGGTCAGAGCTGAGCAACACTGTGTTGACAGTGTTGTTACAAACGATAGTGGTTCTACAACGATTCCTACATGTATTTAATTTTTTATAACGTAGGATGAGGTCGCGCGTCCCGATGGTCTCATCAAAGAGAATTTTAATGATCAAAGACCTTTTTGGTCTTGACTCGGTCGTATTCTGAGCTTTTTTTTTTTTTTTTTTTTTTTTTTACCCACCAAATTCCAATAAAATAATATGGGTCGCGCATATTTAATAGAGTCGCTCGGCAACCGGAAACCAAAGTTATTTTTTTTTAGGCCTTACGACCCTTTTGGGATATTTTGCTGGGCCCTATAGAACGTTGACTTTTACTTTTTATAAAAGCAGAACCAGGTTTTGCAATGTCTACATTGTTAGAATCCACTGTAAATGTGTGTGCTAAAATATTTACTTTAGTTTGTATCACCATACAATGCAAGAATATGGATGATCAATTTCTATTTAAATCCTAAATAGTCTGCACAGTGCGCGCGCACACACACACACACACACACGCACACGCACACACACACACGTTTGGAACTAATTCAACAAAATAAATAATCTGGAACGATGGGAATGCATGTCCCCACCCAGTTAGGCAAATACGCTTTATACTTAATCGCTGTAACCGTTGTTAGGGTAGCCAGGGCGGTACTCCGTTAGCACAGTACTATTAATAATGGATGCAAGTTGGGAATGCATGACCCGGCTGTTTATTCAATACCTGTTGTTGTCACAGTACCTCATAGCACCCAGTGCGATAACCACTACCATTCCCCTAATCTACCAGATATAGATACAGTGATCCCTGATGTCGTCATAAACGTCTTACTACCGATGTTGGATATGTCATGCATTGCCATGTATAATAATGCTCTATTGTGCATGCTGCCACTTAAAGCGATGCAGCGGCACAAACGCAAAAACCCAACCTCTCGCACCCCCCAACAGACAGAGATATGGTGTGTCCTGTCCTCCACAGTGAGTGGTCAAACAGATACGGACAGATATTGTCAGTGCTGCCATGGAATTCAGAGCAACACTGCGCCAGTGACTACTTACACTCTCTTCGTTAGCCAGCTTCTGTACGAGCAGGTTGACAGGGATGGTGGTCTGTGGTTGGAACTGTACGCCTCCCTTGCTGTTTGGTGGGTCCAAACTCTTCAGGGACAGCAGCCTGGATTTGAAAGGCACCATGGACTCATGGTTGACACTGGGGATAGCAGTTCCTTTGTGTAACGAGGCAATGCTGTCCTTGTTCGCGTACTCCACCACCGCATATATTCCCTGCAGAAGCAAACAAAAGTGTAAGAAGTAGCTTAAAAATGTGTACACACATTACGCTCAGCAGTCAGCTGAGCACATACTGTAGTACATTTAGAAAAAAAAAACAATGACTATTTAGCACCTATTATGCAGTGGTACTTGATCTACTTACATAGTTTTCATAAAAGAAGCACTTCTTGATATTCCCATGTTTCGATAGATACGAGAGGACCTTTTTTTCGTTCAAGTTTTTCGGACAGCTGATGAGCACAGACCTCTCAGCCTGTTCTAGTCTCTCTGTCTGGACAGCTTCAAACGACCTGTATTCAGCCCTTTGTTCTGATGAGAAAGAACCAAAGAAATCAATCAATCACTATCAACTTGTAATGCATCTTATGATTATAAACAGTACAAAATAAAGGTTACCACGACCACACCAACTGACAGTATGCATAAAAACGCAGTTCAATAATAATACAAGGTCAAGAGGATTTAAACCTAAGAAAGCTATTGCTATGGTTTCCATTGGGTTCCTTCATACCGGTACTCAATTCATCGAAGGGACATGGGACTGGGTCTTAAATTGGGAAAAGAAAAGAAAAGAAAATGTCACGAAGCTATGCTGATAAAAATGTGCTGCCATGCCTGGCATGCCATTCATTTAAAAATGGGCTTGGTAGCTTGCACGCTATGTGGGGTCAGCCTTGGATCAAGATTATCATAGTCATAGATAGATGTATTTTATGATTTGTATCTTGTCTGACAAGCAAAAGTCAGACTCGATAAAACATTGTCATACATGTCATGACACAAACACACTGACAGATAATCTTGACTTGAGCCAAGACTCCCCTCTCTCTCTCTCTCTCTCTGACTGCAGGAGTTAATACTGACCTGTTAGTGTTACATCTTTCTTAACATTTTCCTCTCGTGCCGCAACAACATTCGTCCCCAGGTGTCTCTGAATCCTCGCATCAAGCTTTTTAAAAAGACACTTTGCCAAGGCGCTCCTTCCTCCCATAATATGCAACCTGCACACACTGATGGAGGACGCCATTGTTGCTGTCAACCTGAGCTTAGGGCGCATGCGTGCGCGTCTGTTCTATGGCAACTGGGAGTGAACAAAACTCAAAAGAAAAATGTCAAAACGTAATAATACCATAATCTAATAAATCTATGAAGAAACTAGACATTGCACGTGTGGCTGCTCAGACAGACGCGAGTCGCGAGGAAATCGCTGTCATTGTGAAGCAACAGTCAGTGACAACAGACACATGTGAACTTTGTGAAGCATTGACCAAAATCTTAACTTTTCTGTTGTGCAATTAACAAGAAGCAAGTTAACATAATAATGCGGGCAAAAACTTCTCGACACTATTTATATAAGGCTTCGTGGCTGGATGATTGTCAGTTTTGTCACGATGATGATGATGCCAGTCCGTATGATGAATGAACCGTCCGGATCATATATGGAGTTCTGCATTAGCATGATCTCAGCACTAGATGTCTCTGTAGATTGATTGTGATGTCAGACTTGGATAGGTGGTTTTAGTACTGGTTATGGTGGTATGTCGGATATCTCTATATACGATAGGAGTTCTGTTCCAATATTCATGGGCAACTATATGGTGACCTCTCTCAACCCATATCGTGGGGAGTGAAAGCCTTCGTTTACAGTAATACACGCCTAATCTATTAATAATAAAACACCACAACTAATCATTTATATAGGCCTATAAAAATAAGTGGACTGCTTTGCAACCCCAAGTATACTGTATACATTAGCCCTGAAACATGACTGTCATGATAATCATCATGGCAGTCAACGAGCGTCATGTGAACCAAACTGTACATGATCATTATTACGATGAAAAACAACTTTCTTATACTTTTAATTAACTTTTAATAAATACATAAATTATGAATTTAAATATGTTTCATGGCTAAAAGTTGTTTCATTGCTATTGTACTACCGGTGCATAGAGAGGATCACTATAGTTGTACCCCAAACACATGATGAAAAGTAAAACGCAATAGGGATAAAACCCTAGAAGTTAACTTGAAAACTAAAAGAAAGGGAAAAGGGAAAACGAAACTAACCGAATGATTGGAAGAATTAAGCCGCCCGCAGCACATGACGTCTAAACAACTCCCCCCGCAAGCCTTTTCTATCTACGACATAACATCCCTGTTGTTAGTCGTTTGCTTCCATGTTGCGTCAGTCAGTCTGTCTCTGTGTCTGTAATCTCTGTGTGCTCAGCTCAGTGCGCACACACAACAGCAGCACGCACTATGGAGAGAGCGCACTCCAACTGAGCTCCTCGCACAACATGCAGGTAAGTCATCTTAAAGTTAAACATCCCTTAAAGTTTGCTCTGCCCATGGCTATGGTTTACTTTGTTGTTGTATACTCTCGCTCTCGGGGTTATATAACTGGGGATTTATCATTTTGCTGTGCGCACCTCGTAAACCTGTAGCTATAGCTACTGACTGACATCATGTGAAAGTCAGTGGGCAAATTACAACGTCAACGTGACAATCTAACCTATAGCCGTGCATAAATAATACATTGTGCTAACATAACAGCGGCGGCGGTACGCCTTAAAAACATACATTTGATATTTACATGATCAGCAGCACTGTGAACTTTGAATCACTATGCAAACATCAGGTTTGAATCACTAGGAAAACATTAGGCAAGAAGCTCCCCGGCCCCGGGGCTTCCCAAAGTGTTGTGGGAAGTGATCTTTCACTGGGGAGAAAAGTGAAAGAAGTCCCTCCTCTTATCACTCTAGCAGGCTTTTATGTCTCATGCTCTGCACTTACAGACACATACATAGATTTTGAAACAGACTTGCTGGTTTCCTTGTTTCTCTGCAACGAAACACCATTGACCTAATTTGAGCAATGTCGCCTTGCAGAGCCAGGAGATTGAGGAGAACAAGACAGGGATGAATATGATGGAGTATGACAATGGAATTGAACTCCTGCTGGCTCACATGAACATTGAGGACATCATTGACGCTGTGGAGAATCTTTACCACGCGAAGGGAGTCGAGGAAGAAGAACTAGGTTTGTCATTAGAAGAAGAAGAAGACAGTCTATCTCAGGAGGAGATGGACCAGAATGAAGAGGCAGTGGACTCGGCAGATTCAGGGAATGAAGAGAAGGTTCATGGTGGTGGTGGTGTGAGGTATGGGACGGTGTCAGACCTCCTATCCTTTGTAAACCTCGTCTCCGACATGCAGCCGGCAGCGCTACAGCACCTACAACAGGAGATGGGAGTACTTCTGAATAAGGTAAAACCTACTGACTGTGGTCAAGTATTGATACTGTTTTGATATGTGGCACAGTAAAATCATTCATCCTTCATTCATTGTTTAACTACATCGCAACTAGCAAAGAAAAGCTTTGCAATGTGCCAGGACTGTGTGAATGCAGATGTGAATGCTCAAACATAATATAATATGCACAAATGAGGCAAGACAAGAATTCAGACAAAAGTAGGAGTGATTTAACTTGAGTAAGGAGCCAAAACGTGCATGACCTGTAAATGCAATGGAAACCCAGTCTGGTACACAGTTTTTATACCTGCCCACAGCTACACCTAGGAAACAGACATGTTGCATGTCACATGAGGGTCTGTTGATTGCTTAGGAGCTGAAGAAACAGTCACTACGGTCATAAAACAGTACTAGGCATAGCTGAGCAAACAAACAAAGGAAGTAAATAATCATGTGAGTTCTCTAGAGATGCAGTTCCAGATTCCTAATGTTACTTTCTTTAGGCAGAATGATAGAATACAGCTAATGGAGAAGAGTTACTTTTATAAGGGATATTAATCTTGTTATTAAATGCTTATTACTTCTCATAAATCCTAAACAGCAGCAGTGTGCATGATCTCTCAGGCATACTTTAAGTTGTGTTTATATGTAGCCATGGGAACCAACGGTTCCTGTAGTGCAGGGCTAACCAACCAGGGGTTCGGGAGCTACCAGTAGCTCGCACGAGCTATTCAAGTAGGCAGCCAGCCATCACTACCAATACACAGAACGGGGGCGGCGGTGGCTCAGGGGTAGAGTGCCTGGATGGTAACCGTAAGGTTGCCAGTTCGAACCCGGGCTCCCCCAGAGTTACTGTCGAAGTGTCCTTGAGCAAGACACTGAACCCCAAATTGCTCCCGATGTGCTAGTTGGTGCCTTGCATGGTTTCCGCTGCCATCGGTGTATGAATGGGTGAATGTAATGCACAATCTCTGTAAAGCGCCTTGGATAAAGGCGCTATATAAATGCACCATTTACCATTTACAGAACGTGGATTTAGAATAGCTCACAGTGATGGCCCCAGACATGTGTATCGGGCCATCAACTGCATAGAGTTCGTCTAGGGGGGGGGGGGGGGGGGGGGGCGTTGTGATGCACAACTTGTGCACAATAGTCATGCATATCAGAACAGAACTACGATGTAAAAACACACAGAGCTAAACAGCCTCTCACTAGTGACTACTCTACTCTGACTATGGAAAAATACATTTGTCTTAATATTTTGGCACTGATTATATAATTATCAGTATTTATTCTTATTTAAACTATAGTCTTTGTGTGGATGTGTGCACATGCATTGAGCCTGTCAGAAATCGCAAAAAGTGTTTTTTTTAGTGGTAGATCATGGCTTACGATTGGGAATAAAATGGGCTCTTGGGCTCGAAAAGGTTGGTTACCACTGCTGTAGTGTGAGGTAGCTTGATGTTCCAAGTACATCCCCCCCCCCAGCCATGATGTACAGGTAAACCCCCTGGATATGACGCTAGTATGTACAGTATGATGCTGAGTGCCAAGAAGGGGTCCCATTTCTATAGTGATTGGTTATGACCCTACCGTGGGATTGAACCCCATCCTCCCAATCTCAGGGCAGACATACGGCCACTGAGCTCAGTGTGTTTATGCTTTTATGCAATACATTTTGGACAGAGAAGCTGCAACCTTTTTTGTATCTGCCTTTTGCTTGCAGAAGGATATGGCTGTCAAGAATGGACGCTATCAAATCAATATGGACGTGGTCCTGTTTCAGTGGACGTTATCTTACAAGAATTATGGCTCAGGTCTTGTGCCTAAAGGCTCCTTTGGGAAAGTCCATCTGGCTCAGGACGCCAAAACCAGGAAGAGAATGGCATGCAAACTGGTGAGTCCTGCTGCCGAGGTATGATTGGAATCCAGCCAGAGAGAATGTCTCATAACTGTTAACTCATAACTCATAACTTGAGAGCCAAGAATGTTGTGGTGTACTTCCGTAACAAGTTAGACACTGCTAAGAGTGTTTTGCTACTGAATCTCACATAAATATGACATTATTCATGTCTGGACTTTGCATACACTGATAATGAGCCGCAAAGAGCAACATTGTTCAGGGGGAAAATAACTGCCTCTACAATTCATTTACTAGACCTGTCGAGTCTAGTAGACTGTCTGACACCAAGTTAGTTCGTTTCAACATTATATTCAGAATAGTGTGTGTGTGTGTGTGTGTGTGTGTGTGTGTGTGTGTGTGTGTGTGTGTGTGTGTGTGTGTGTGCGGCGTGCGCGCGCGCGCGCGCGCAATTGATTACAATGTCCCACTACAGTCGATGAAATGACTCAATTCTATTCTATTTACGTATACAGTATGTGTGTTATTCAGTCCCTTTCACAAAGGGGCCTTATATATTTGGTGTTTTCCCGAAGTGGGAATTATTAGCAGACAAGGTCGGGTGGCTTCCCAGTCTGGCATTGTCACAGCAACTGCTATGTTTACATTATACAATGTTGACAGTGTCACACACACACACAGCTGGAAAAAGCTTAGTGGCGTGAGTTCACTACCCAGTAATTCAGTTAATCTCATGCATAATACAAGATTGTCCAGTCGATGGAAAGACGATTCTATTGGTCATCAAAGTGGTTTTCTCGGTAGAACTGATGACACAGGGGACAAATCTATAGGACGTTGTGTGAACATTTGTACAATAGTTAATTTCCTTGCATGCCATTGTCCCTAGATCCCCGTGGAGAACTTCAAAGCCGCCGAAGTGGAGATCCAGGCCCGTTTCCGCCACGAGAACATCGCCGAGCTCTACGGCGCCCTGCTGTGGGACCAACACGTCCACCTCTTCATGGAGGCCGGCGAGGGCGGCTCCGTCCTGGAGAAGCTGGAGAGCTGTGGGCCAATGAGAGAGTTCGAGATCATCTGGGTGACCAAGCAGGTTCTCCGCGGCCTGGAGTTCCTGCACTCCCACAACATCATTCACCACGACATCAAACGTAAGCCTGACAAACTCCCTCTTCCTCTCATCTGCATTATTTTGATGATGTGATTCAAGATTAGAGAGGCGTTATTTGTCACTCACTCATACAAGCATAATCATCTAAATGTTGCCGCGGCATCTCTCTGCAGACTGTACTAACAATAACAATATGCAACAACAGAGATAGAAATCTTTTAAGAAAGTAAGGATATAACATTTTAGCACACTGAGAAATGTCCTTGTTCAGGGCTTTGTTTGGCTCAGGGAAAAAAAAACATTGTTGCTGCCTGACACTCTTTGTGATACCCTTGTGACACCTTATGTGACAACAGTCTTAACTTCTTAAGACATTATATTTAGAAGGAAAGCTACAGGTTCAATCTGGTGAGGAACAGCCAATGACCAGACCATATTAAGCAAACAGTGATACATAATGTGTTTTATTGCACGTCAGGGTTTCAATTTGGTTTGGGTCAACAGTAAGCGTTGTATTTGTTATTGCTGATAATAGCAATGTTGAATTCTGTTACGGTATGTACTTAACAGAGAGCAACAAAGGAAGCTAGCTAGGTGGAGTTAATGCAGCTGGGTTCCTCTGATGAGAGCTAATCTCAGCCCGGGGATCAAAGCTCCGCATCCACAGCAGCCAGTCACAACCTAAAGGCTCTTTGGTGTCTGGAATTTCCAGCCAGATCCTCCCTCCTTCCCCTGCGCCCTCCGTGTAGAAGGGTTAAATGTAGGCTGCAGCCAGGAGAGTTATGACAATGGTGTGCTTTGTGGCCCAGGCCCTGTGACGTGCCGCTGTGGTCCTCTGTGTTTCCTGCCTCCAGTCAAAATATGTAATTTCACCTCAGTGAGGTAACGAAAGAGAAGGGTGAGCGCTTTTGGAAACGCCTGCCTTTAAATTATCTGTCAAATTGTGTGCGGCCTCAAAGCATGCCAAATGCTTGTTTGGCTTTCTCAGTAACTACTTTGAAGACGCCAATGCCCTTTCCCACATAATGCTGCTCCAGTGTAAACACAGTATAAGGCTGCTGAACAGCAGCATGGTTGAGAACTCTTTAACTACTGTTCATGTTCAGCCGTGTTCATTTCCTCAAATGTTAGCCGACACGGACACGCCCATCGACTAACAATAACTTCAGCAATGAGGAAGTAGCTTCTTGGCAATATCCTCTTTGATACACAGTCAATATTAATTTGTTTTTTTCTTCCTTTTCTCCTGTAGCCAGTAATATTGTCCTGATGTCAGACAAGGCAGTGTTGGTGGACTTTGGCCTGACCGTGCAGATGACAGAGGAGATGTACATCCCCCGAGACCTGAGGGGCACAGAGGTGAGAGCAATAATAAAACTTCAATATAACGCATTGCTACAGTAAAGACAATCACTTCCTGCTGGGTTTCAGACACTGTGTTTCTACCTAAAAACAGAACCAAAAACCAGCTGTCTTCCTTGTTTGCGACTGGGGTTTTGAGACTCCCTTTTTCTGTACAATTTTGTCTAGAGTCTTGTCAGCACTTGCCTGTCAGTTAGACATAAAGTTAGACAGTTAGACCTGTCAGTTAGACAAAACTATCTGCAGAAAATGTGGGAGAGAGCTAATTTCTTGCAAGAATTAATGCACGGATCAGTTAACCCGTTGAACTTACACAAATACTTATAGTGTTAGCCAAGCAGGAAAAACAACTAGAAAATGAGTCGGAGGCATACAGTACTGTATACAGATTAGAATGATGGTAACAAGAACTCACGACCCCTCTTCTCTTGCACTGTCCCTACTTTGTCCCTGTATTTTTGCCTCTCTGTGTGTGTGTGTGTGTGTGTGTGTGTGTGTGTGTGTGTGCGTGTGTGCGTGTGTGCGTGTGTGTGTGTGTGTGTGTGTGTGTGTGTGTGTCCGTCTGCATTGTGGCTGCTTGGCTTGTGGAAAGTCCCAGGGCAGACGCCCAGCGGTAATAACAAGGAGAGGCAGCTAACAGACAGCTAGCAATACTAGGCTGTTCTGGCTGACATTAACATGACATTAACATGTGCAACTGAGTGGAATTTCCAGCATACTGAAATATGGGCTTCAGTAATATCATATGTTAGTTGTTTGGGCCACTGCATTTTCTGCACTCCCCCGATATACAAGGTCAACATCTTCAGGGGTAACTCCTGATAAAACATAAATGTAAAAAAAATAGAAATATAAAACACATACCGTACATAAAGCTTTTCCATATGAAATTCTCTATAGGATTTCATACAGAGGGAGTCATGCACACATTAGCCCATGGCCATGCTGAGCCTAGATCTGAATTTTGGGCAGTTTGCTGTGTCACATATTATGTCAAACAAGTCCCATTGTATGCAGTATGTGCAACATTGTGCAGCATTAGCATAAGCTTGTTTTTTTGGTTGTTTCTCCTGAATCATTTAATTTAGTGGAACTGATAAAAGAGGAACTGCAGTTCTGCCCTCATTTAACCTGTGTAATAATAACAGCATGCTTTATTCAACCTTGCCGTCTCACAGATGTATATGAGTCCAGAGGTTGTCTTGTGTCGGGGACACAACACCAAGACGGACATCTACAGCCTCGGCACCACCATCATCCACATGCAGACGGGTAGCCCCCCCTGGGTGAGGAGATACCCACGCACCTCCTACCCATCATATCTCTACATTGTAAGTAATATAAGCATATAAATGACTGCTGTGCAGAATGCGAAGGAATGATAAATAAGTCTTAGTTGTTTTCCAGCTTTCTAAAAGCTTTAGACGAATGATGAATGTTTGTATGGTTTTAGTTTTTACTTCTCTGTAAGGAGGGTAATGCCCAGTAGTCAGTCATGCAGTAGGCGCATAACCATGCCATGGTCATTTGTCTTATCACACAACTAAATCCTCCTGATTCGAGGTGCACAGCAACATCATGTGTCTAAAAAGTTTTCCATGACCTTGTTCTGCAATTTTCCACAGCTAAGATTATCATAAGATATTAAAGCATGACTCTTGTTGACTCTTGACTCTAGTTTGTAGCACATATACCTCCAGGGCCTAGTGAGTCAGCCTGTCAGCCTATTGCCGCTTCCATTTGGCTCTTTGAAAAGGTTTCCATGACAGAGGTTTTGTTTTCTGAAGTGGGTTATCGGCCTCTGGATTTAACTTGTAGGGTGACTCACTTCCTCATGAAACCACTCATGTGGAGGCTGTTTTTAGAGTACCGGTATTTACTCTCTCCCAACGGTCTGCGCTTGAGAACTCCTCCTTGATCTCAACCAAAGTAATATTACACGCTATGTACTACACAGTGAGGCTCAAACAAGAAACAAAGGATTGAGTTGACGCCTGTTAGAGGACTTGCACAAATGGCTACTTGACTGATACTGCTGCCCGCAACCTGCGCAGTTGCACTCCACTTGTTGTGGCTTTTTTGAATTTTCTGTGGTTTTTACTGACAACAATTTTGCTATCCTCCCTCCCCCCTACACCCACACCCACAAACTAGATCCACAAGCAGGCGCCTCCTCTGGAAGACCTAGCGGAGGACTGCAGCCTGACCATGCGCACCTTCCTAATGCGAGCTCTGGAGAGGAACCCTGCCCTGCGGGGTTCAGCCACGGAGCTGCTGAGGGACGAGGCCATCAACCCGCCCAGGGAGGAGCAGCCGCGCTGCTGGAGCCTGGACTCGGCGCTGGGCGAGGCCAACCACCCCATGCTGCGGCAGCACAGCCACCATACAGACACCACACAGGGTGAGGCCAGGCAGCACAGCCACCATACAGACACCACACAGGGTGAGGCCAGGCAGCACAGCCACCATACAGACACCACACAGGGTGAGGCCTGGTAGCACAGCCACCATACAGACACCACACAGGGTGAGGCCTGGCAGCACAGCCACCATACAGACACCACACAGGGTGAGGCCAGGCAGCACAGCCACCATACAGACACCACACAGGGTGAGGCCAGGCAGCACAGCCACCATACAGACACCACACAGGGTGAGGCCAGGCAGCACAGCCACCATACAGACACCAGACAGGGTGAGGCCAGGCAGCACAGCCACCATACAGACACCACACAGGGTGAGGCCAGGCAGCACAGCCACCATACAGACACCACACAGGGTGAGGCCAGGCAGCACAGCCACCATACAGACACCACACAGGGTGAGGCCAGGCAGCACAGCCACCATACAGACACCACACAGGGTGAGGCCTGGTAGAACGGCTGCTACTGTAGCTCTTGTGGGCAATTCAATTGGGGGGGACGGGACGCTGTTAGAGTTATAATAGCATCTCCACTTTAACTATTCTTCCTTTGAACCATGAGAAACCTCAATCGATCAAAACCATCCAAAAGTATTCACCCAAAAAGTATGTCTCTCTGGGGAAACCAGAGAGGAAGAGACTCTGAAAGAATTTCACACAGGAAACCATGTAAGCAGTCAGATCTTTAGTAAAATCTTCGGTTCAAGCGTTGTTGCAAGAAATGTCAAGGAAGTAGAAGAGAGATTCTCCGTACTGTAAGTGTTCAGAACCCCGTTACATCATTTTGCACATGGAAAAACATGTCATAGATACAGAATTCAGTTGTCACATTGCAATAGGTCGATAGGTGGTTATCAGAGTACAGTGTCATGAGCGTCCGATTGTCTGAATCCTGTTTTTGACTTTAATCACGTCCCGTGATTAGGATTCTGTTGTTTGACTCTTTATCTCATGGGGTGAGAGGGTGTTTATATCCTCATCTTTAGAGCAAAGTTGTTTATCAGGTCGTGCTCCATTTTTCCATCTGACAACTGATAATAGGATTAATACCATGCAAATATTGATATAACATCACTGGGTGACAGGGCAGTCCTGTACACCAAATACAAGGTCATTTTTAACATAGTAATAAGATGTGAACATAAAATACCAAAGAAAATAACCAACAGACGCATCCATGTGCAAATGCAGTCACACTCACACGTGCAAATATTGCAGACACAATACAGTACATAATGCTTACCAGAATGAACAACTCTCTGCTCTGTCTCCGTAGAGTCTTCCCTGTATACTGAGGAGTCTGGCCACATGAGGAGGAAGGGCTCTCTGTATATCGACCTGGGGGCCGTGGCCAGTTACTACAAGTTTGTGAGAGGGCCTCCCGCCACAGAATACAGCTAGCACATGACATGTGGCTAAACTGTTACGGAAGGATATTTTATAATTGAATACTATCCTTCACTCTCTGAGCTGTTGTCTGTGACGTTGCCCTGTGAAGTGTGACTCTTTAGAAGAGTTGGGATATTTTTGTAATGAATGGGAAAGTGGGGTGAAAATATGGTCTAATGTCTTGTGAATTAATCCTCAGTTATCTTAGCAACACTGCAGGTCAGTGATTGAAAGTGATACAGTGGTACTATAACTATATCATTCAGCATCTCTGTAGTGTACATACAGTACAGTACAGTACCGGTATTTGCTATTGGTGTGGCTAAGACGCAGGATGTCTTGAAGGATGTGTCAAGGATGTGACTGTACCGACACCTCAAGTGATAAAAGGAAACGCTTTCACTCCAGTAGAATCCAGTTTGTAAAGACAAAACAACCTACAGTAAAGAGCTACAAAAGCACCAGGATTTGTCAAAATCATACTGTAATTATTTATACTGTAATTATTTTGTAAGTGAGGTTTTGAGTATAATCTATAAATATATATTTTTATGACAATGGACATTTTTGTGGAATTCAATTGACCTTAAATGTTTTGGGATTGTATGTCTTGGAAAGAAGCGGCGTCTGCATTTACATATTATACTGTGAGTAATCTTATGCAAAATGACTCGCTGTGGTAACTTGAGACACAAATAAGAATGTTTTAACTAAGACTAGTGCAGTGCACATTCCTGCGTGCTGGTTCACCGTGGGTCGGTTCTGGAGAACCGCTGATCGGAAAAGGATTTCACACGTGACTTCCTTGAGTCCTCGGCAATACACTCGCTAAGTGTGAAAACGACCGGATAAACAGTTCTGGAGTTATGAAGGACAAATATACAGGCAGACAGATATTTATGGAATGTATAGATATGTACTATAGTGTAATGTATGTGTGCTCTGTGCAGACATTGAAATGGTTTGATGTATAGTTGTTGATGAACTTCTGAATGTTAGTTCCTATGGAAATGTAATAACATTATTATTGTAATTGCTGTGCAATTAATTATACTTCTATAGAGTGCCTGTATAGAATGTTGTTCCTTTGTACATCCAGTTGAGATGATGTCTGTTGTGGTTGTTGTGAAATATATATATTTGGGATACAGTGTTTTTAAAATGGATAGTGTCAATTACTTTTCTATCTGTATGCCCTCAATAAAATGAAAGACCAACACTCCTTGCATTTGCTTTTGTCACTTACAACTATTGAAATTCACTTTGGAATAGTCATTTAAAAAAGATGGTTCAGAAAGGGTGAGAGAAGAAACTCCAAATGTTTCACTTTCAGTCTATGGTGGTCACCTTCAGGCTCTTGTTTTATTTATCTGATGAAAGTTTGTTCACATGGGGGCACCCATTAACCTAGCTCTATTGGTTGACTTGCAGATTGGAGAGCATCTAACTGTATAGATCACTTAGATGTGAGCATCATCAACAGCATAGAGCAGCAAGGACATTTCAAGATCGGTTAGGCTTCACTCACACCTTTCCATCTAGCATACAACACTGATGCATGCTAGATGTAAACAAAGGGTTTGTTTACATCTTGCCCGATGCATTTCCAATGGAAGTCACATGGTTTGACACAACATTTGTGTTGTGCGGCTTTCGGCTGTGTTTCGACTGCCCCCCCCCCCCCCCCTCCCCCTCATACAACTAAAATGTTGTGTCAAAACCATGTGACTCCCATTGGAAATGAATTGCGAGCTTGCATCAGTCAATAAGTCTCATGCATCAGCTATACATCAGTCTGTTGTGCACGTGTGAGTCAGGCCTTAGAGGTCAATTTAAGACTGTTGTGTTGTGTTGCATCTAGCTTGAACAGCCAATCAGACACTATGTCCTTTTTTGGGAAACGCTGTCAAACACAACAACATAGAAAGAATAGACGACCTAGACTAGAGCACAGCCATACCTGTCCTCATTGACTAGAGCACAGCCATACCTGTCCTCATTGACTAGAGCACAGCCATACCTGTCCTCATTGACTAGAGCACAGCCATACCTGTCCTCATTGGACTAGAGCACAGCCATACCTGTCCTCATTGACTAGAGCACAGCCATACCTGTCCTCATTGACTAGAGCACAGCCATACCTGTCCTCATTGGAC
>NC_139712.1:50468600-50493600 GCF_964188405.1 Protomyctophum parallelum | reverse complement strand
GCTGGTCTTTCAAAACACCACTTTCATTGCAACATTGCTCGGTAAGGGTAAAGCAGCACGCAAACAGTCAAAAATAAATGACACAAATGGAAACACAACAAATTCGTCACAGCAATCACATTTGCCTTACATTAAGGGGACACTGCACACAACACAGACAAGAAACTGCTTTTGAAGAATTTGTGGCACGGTTTTTGTTGACTTTCCAGCTGTATGTGTGCCGCTATGCAAAACACTGTCGTTGGCAGCTTGTGGGGGAACAGACATAACACTGTATCTATGCAGTGACTGATCATCTCGGCAGACCAATAATCTAAACCTGTTTAGAGCCAGAGAAAATGAATAGTTCTCTGGGTGCAGGGTGGCTTCACAAACAGTAGTTAACCCAAATCACATGCAATCTTCCCAAGAATGCATCAACCTCATCACGGGTGGTCTTTGATCCAAAAGCATGTTGGACTTCTCCTTCTGTATAATACCCCCCCACCACACCCCCATCCCCCACCCACACAGAGGACATCTCTTTCTCCAGGGTATGGTTCAACCACATGTGACATTTTATCAGGGTCAGCTGCGCCCTTTTCATAAACATGATGTCAGGTACATTTACCGTGGAGCTGGGTCCTCTCAGGTCTGCCTTTCCCCCCCTGTTGGCCACAAAGACGGGACTCTATCTGTATGGGAGAACTGTAACAGAGCTTTGAGGTATTTTCATGGGACGGGGGAGGTACAGGCCTTTTGCTTCTTGAAATCATAGGCCTTCTCAGCAAACCACCAGCATGGATTCCATCTGTATCACATTACTAAGTCCCAACTACTCTGTGCTGTTTGTGTTCCACTTCTGTGTATGCTCTGTGGTCTTAGCCGCGCAGATACCAATAATCTCTTTAGGTAAAAAGGTAAGAAAGCGAATAGTATGCACCGCCCCCCCCACTGTTGAACTCTTGGGGAGCCCATAAGAAACAAACATCTAGCTAACACAAGCTTGTGCAATTGCAGGAGCAGTAATCCTGGCTGGCTACTGAAATTCTGAACGCAAAGCTGATAAGCAGTTGATCTTCTTTGGACATCCTGACCCTGAAAAGAGTGCTACGGGCCAATGCCGCGGGGGGGGTCTCTGATAAAGAGTGCTACGGGCCAATGCCGCGGGGGTCTCTGATAATAGTGCTACGGGCCAATGCCGCGGGGGGGGGGGGTCTCTGATAAAGAGTGCTACGGGCCAATGCCGCGGGGGGGGGGGGGGGTCTCTGATAAAGAAAGAAGAGCCTGGCTAGTGAAAGCTGCTGTGATGGCACATGGCCTGTCCCTTCTGATGTTTTCCAGCCCAGCGAACGCACAATCACAGCCTCGGGTACTTTCACTCTGCACAGTCTTTGCCAAGTTAACGTACAAAATACAACTATACCCATTACTAGCTAACCAATTAAGCTATGTGAAAATAGCAAATCTAGCATATTTTCCTTTTTTAACAATCCAAAGTCTTTTCTCCTTTCCTAATGTACAGTGTGGCGTTGACCAACTCATTCTCTATTTCTGACAGGGACTGAAGCTGTGAATTAGTGTTCTCATGACCAGTGACCACGGCCACTGACAATAGCACCTACTTTCTTGCGACTTGTCTCCACACACACTAGTAGTGCCTTGAATGTGACATTCACTATTACAACTTTGTACCTTCTCTTGCTCAGGGCTATTATCTGATTCCTGGTGATCTGGCATTTGTTCATAATAGGGTCTGTGCTGAGAAGCTAGAAGGAGTTCTTGGAGGGGCTGATGGACGAAGAAAGTGAGGGGGGGGGGGGGGGGGGGTAGTGAACCAGGAAGTGAGAGATAGAGAAGGGAGGAGGACGGGGGGGGGGGGGGGGGGTAGTGAACCAAGAAAGCTCTTAGAAGGAAGTGAAGTGGTCACGTGACTGGGCTGCGCCATGACACTTTCATGGACACTTTCATGGGAGCCAAACTACACCCGGAAGTTTGGCAGAATGCATTGGAGTCAATGAGAGCTCAGTGACCAGCTCATGAACAAACATTATTTATGAATGGCTGAGACCTTTTGTAAAGTGATGCTTCTGGAAAATAAAATAATATATATAACACGTTATTTTAGGCTGTCTTATTTTTTGATGTGCATACTACTTAATGTGATTTATTTTTTCAAAGAGCAGAGAGCAGCCCAGGCAGAAAACTTACTATGTGCTCTTCTATAAATACCTCAATAAAAATAAATAGTATAAGTCGAAATAAATAATATTAAGTCGAAAAACAACCACTCAGAAAAAACGTGTGATATCACTTATGTCTTCTTTCATATTCCTGAACCAATTATATGACAAAGCTTGCAAACGTTCATGTATAATGTTTGTTATGAGCTGGTCCAGCCGGCTCCATTCACTGCCATGTATTCATTGCACTACTGGTGTGAGTTTGGCTCCCATGGAAGTGTCCATGAAAGTGTCATGGCGCAGCCCAGTCACGTGACCACTTCACTTCCTTCTAAGAGCTTCCTTGTAGTGAACCAGGAAGTGAGGGGGATTGGTAAAGAGGAAGTGAGGGCAGCTATGAAGATGATGAAAAATGGGAAGGCAATTCTGGAGTTCCTCACTATAGATTGTTCAACGCAATCTTAGAAGGCAACTAAAACTAAACTAAACTGCAACAATCAATGCCTGATCAGTATAGGGTATCTACGGTCCATCTCAATGAATTAGAATATTTTGTAAAAGTTCATTTTCTTCCGTAATATCATTTAAAAAGTGAAACTTTCATATATTCTAAATTCATTTATTCAGTTTTTAAAACCTTTTTTTGTTTTAATCTTGATTATGGCGTACAGCTCATGAAAATATCCTATCTCAATGAATTAGAATATTTTACGAGACCACTAAAAAAACCGAGAAATGTCGACCAAGTATATTAATGTATGCAGTTAATACTTGGTCTGGGCTACTTTTGAACAAATCATTTCATCAATGGGGCGTGGCATGGAGGTGATCAGCCTGTGGCACTGTTGAGGTGTTATGGAAGCCCAGGTTTGCTTTGATAACAGCCGTAAATTAATTTGTATTGTTCAGTCTTATGTCTCACATCTTCCTGACAATACAACCTATATTCTCTGTGGGGTTCAGGTCAGGACAGTTGGCTGCTCAGTTAAGCACAGTAATACCATGGTCAGTACACCAGTTACTAGTAGTGTTGGCTCTGTGGGCAGGTGCCAAATCGAGCTGGAAAGGAAAATTAGCATCTCCATGAAGCTTGTCAACATACTGAAGCACAATGTACTCTTGAATGCCTTCTAAGGGTTGGAGGAACTCCAAAGAACTGCCTTCCCATTTTTCATCATCTTCATGCCATCACTTCCTCTTTACCAATCCCCCTCACTTTCTGGTTCACTACCCCCCCATCACTCCTCCCTTCTCTATCTGTATATTCAAGAACAAGGGCAACATGAAGAGTTGTAGTAACTATAACTACAGAGGTTTAAAGCTGATGAGCCACAGCATGAAGCTATGGGAAAGAGTATAGTTGAAGCCAGGCTAGATGGATATACCTTTTTTATCCCGCAGGGGAAAATCAGGCCAGAGGTAAACGCTTTAAGAGGAGAGGTGACAATATAGCAAGCAGCAGTATCGGCTTACAATTTACAATTTAGGCATTTAGCAGACGCTCTTAATCCAGAGCGATTTACATTAAGCAATAACAAAAGCATGGCATATATAAAAAGTAGTTATATATAACTAAGAACGTAACAGTGTTATATCTATGTAAACTATACTATACTATATTATATACAAGTAAGACGCGCAAACGCGGGAAGCGAACGCAGCTCGTAAATGGCAATAACAACAATTAGAATAAATTACATACTTTTTTAAGGTTTTCTTTTTAAAGTTCTCTTTTTGAGTTTTTAAAGTTTTTTTTTAAGTTAAGTTTTTTTGTGTTTTTTTAAGATTTTAAGATTTTATTTTTAAGTTAAGTTTTTTTAAAGTTAAGTGTTTTTAAAGTTTTTTCTAAGTTAAGTTAAGTGTTTTTAAAGTTTTTTTTAAGTTAAGTTTTTTTTTAAGTTAAGTTTTTTTTAAGTGAAGTTGTGTGTGTGTGTGTGTGTGTGTGTGTGTGTGTGTGTGTGTGTGTGTGTGTGTGTGTGTGTGTGTGTGTGTGAGTGTGTGTGTGAGTGCGTGCGTGTGTGTGTTAAAACAAAGAAGGCCTGTGGGGCAGACGGAATTCTAAATGAAATGATAAAATTCACCGACCTCAAATTCCAACTGGCCATATTAAAACTCCTAAATATCGTGCTCAGCTCTGGGATTTTCCCCAGCACATGGAATCAAGGGCTGATAACGCCACTCCACAAAAGTGGAGACAAATATGACCCAAATAACTACCGCGGGATTTGTGTAAACAGCAACCTCGGAAAGACACACACACACACAGACAGACAGACAGACAGACATGATCTGCAGGGTCTCATAGTTAGTGCTCATTGCGTTCGCAATTATACATGTGTACTATAAAGTGCTATGACTACATAAAATGCAATTCTAGTGCTGTCTAGGTAACAATCTATAAGTCTGTTTAAAATACTATCTAAGTCTACATAAAGTGCTATCTAAGAGGCTAGGGCAAGTGCTACGGGCCATGGTGGAGTCTGAAGAGGTGGGTTTCCACACTACGGCGGAATGCCAAGGAAGAGCACTACAGACTCCAGAGTGACGTGCTGTTGGCCTCCTGTGTTGATGGAACATAGCATAGAAGGTCAGAAGGAGCTACACTGTGTCTTTGTGGACCTAGAGAAAGCATAATAGGGTGCCAAGAGAGGAAGAAGAAGAGGAGCTCAAAATATAGGGACGCCATGTTGAAAGTGGTTAAGAGACCACAGCCCATTTATCACAGTATTTAAAGAATATATTTATATAGCCTAAATATCCTATCCATTACAGAGAAATCTTTTCAGATGAGATTGTCTTTTTTGTTGAACAGTATCATTTTCCAAAAACAATGGCCCTGCTGTGTCATGTGCTGCTAGTATATTTGGGGAGAGGCAACAGATGTGATTCTATGCCAGGTTGGTGCGCAGGCGAACGTTTGATTTTTGGCTTCCCTTTCCTAGAATAGCGTTGTTGGTTTAGCTTTAATCATTCGCCGCCTCTTATTAAAGATAGTTAGTGTCAGGACTTCCTCTGCTTTCCCTCTCTGAAATTCAAACCTCTTGAGGCGCCCATATACTCCCCACACCACCACCTCTCCACTAACCTACCATGAAAATCTACAGAGCCAGCAAAGGCAAATCACTCCTCATTCCCCGTACATGAACCAGAGTACATGTCTTGTCCATGTAAATACAGGTGAAATGGGAGATCTGCCAGTGGAAGGAAAGAAAGTATATATATATATTTAAAAAAAAGCCTTGGTTATTTTACTGTCTCCTTAACCTTAATCCCTATTCCAGAGGACTTGGCAAGCATCTGAGCTTTCAAACACCGGCCCGGTGAATGTTGTTAAGCACTAAATCTCAATTAACAGCGAGGAAGCATACTCTATGGCCTCTGGGTGCATTTATCTCCTGCGGCGGGCTGGGCCCAAAGGGCCGACAGAGCAGGAGGAGGAGGAGGTGGAGGGAGTTAGTGGAGGAGTCTAAACAACCTGTACATTTTCCAGCTCATGAAACCATCACTAGGCCACGTAGAAGTAAAATTCCTGCTCGTAGGATTTTTCTCCTTATTGAATATAATACGTCTGTGTTGATGACAGATTCTAATGCTTGCATGGTCGTCGTCCTTCAGGATTCTCATTTCATTCAGTGTGGGAGCTCTCAAAGTTCATCCCACTCAAAGATGGGAGACAGATGACCTCTGGGAGACTGTAGAAGTTATGTCAACAGCAGTAAGGAGGTGAAAGTATTACATTTCAAAGTATAGTCTCCAGACAGAATAGGTTCCTGACTAACAAGACAGGAGTCCCATCATCCATGTCTAAAGATCTGACATACAGTAGCCTATGCATAATTATCATTTGCAATTTGCGATTTCTGTACAAATGGAGCCCGATGTTCAATACGCATCTATGATAGTCGGACATTCTTTATGATCTGCAGAGGTGTTGTCAGTGTCAGTTTTAATTAATTAAGCGGGTCATATTATTGTCAAGCCATCTTTAGCCTTTCAAATAATTAATAAATAATTAATTATAGGCTATGTTTGCCATTCATATTACATGAAATCCTGTATCCTAATTAAAAACACAAGAACTGGATTTCTTGGCACATAAATAATCCTTCCAGAATCCAGACTGACTGATTGTGAAGGTTCCATATATCATTACTTGACCATTAGCAGAGCCCTTTCCACACTTGCCAGCTCCCCGAAGAGGCTAGCTGAGGATAAATGAGCATTCAGCTCCAACGTGACCCCTCGACCTCAGAGCAAGGTGGTGCCCTTTTCATTCTTTTCAGACGGCAAACGTTCACATGGAACAGGGCACCAGAGACTTATGGTGTCCGCATTGTTCTCGGGGCAACCCACTGCTCGCAATCCAATTCCCCTCCTCCCACCCTCGCTCTCTCGCTGCGTCCGTCCACCCTCCTGCTGGCCAGCGCTCCCTGTGTGAGGCCAGAGCGCACCTCCCCTCCCTCCCACCCCCCAAAGTCAAAGGCCGAGACCCCTGTGATATTCTCAGAGGGTTATGGCACGACTGTGAATGACTATGGATGTCTGCCTCACAATTGTAGCCTTCCACTTTTGACACGCCGGCCGACCTCACATTCCCCTATATGTTCACATCTGTTTGCAAAGCGCGCCGGCCCTTTTATTGGCCTGCGTGTGTGGTGCAAGATTGCCTTTGGTTTGACTGAGAAGGGGACAAGGGGAGCTGAACAGAAGTGCAGGAGGTTGATTTATTATGGCAGCAGTTTGTGCTGCTGCCTCATATTCAAAAATTGTCTTATGTGCGTGCGTGCGTGTCCATCCATCTATCGGTGGGTTTCTTTATTAACTAAGTGCATGTGAAGTTTCATAATAGTTTGCATGTGTTCTGTGTGTGTGTGTGTGTGTGTGTGTGCGTGTGTGCGTGCGTGCGTGCGTGTGTGTGTGTGCGTGCGTGTGTGTGTGTGTGTGCGTGCGTGCGTGCGTGCGTGCGTGCGTGCGTGCGTGCGTGCGTGCGTGCGTGCGTATATGCCTTGTACGCAAAGCTAACAAGGCATTGCTGTGTCACGGCTCCCAGTCGTGTCTGTCCAGTGTGTTTGCTTTGCGCTGACGTATGGTGCCACGGCAGTTTATCTACACCTTAACGAGACACACAGGGCTGCCAAGAATGTGTGTGGGAGAGGACAAGTGCTGCGCGGAGCAGCTCTTCTTCCATTCTACCACCTCTGTTTACCTGCTATTGTTCAAACGGCTCCCGTTCGGGACGAGGAGAAAGGGATGATTTATGTGCGCAGTGACAACAACAAGTGTTTGGCTTGTGATGGCGCCAATAAGCACCCTCCCTCCCACGAGCATTTGAATTAGGCTAAAGCCAAGAAGCACTAACTCCCTGGACTGCTGTTTATTTGCGGAAGGCTTTGGCAAAAATTGTAAACTGAGAGATCAATGAAAGTTGTTTACGCTGCAGGAGTCTTTTTTTTTGTATGTGATTATGCACTCACATGCTCCAAGTCAAAGCTCTGGGGGATAGGGAAATTTCAGGGGACATGGTGATTTTACAGGCAAATATGTCAGGCTCAGTATTCACTACTTCTATTCACTCTCTCTCTCTCTCTCTCTCAAAAAACAGAACCCAGTTAAAAGCCGTCCAACAGTTCCATGGGAAGACAGTCAGATCTTAATGAAGTCAAGTCGCCATACCCATTTCCCGCATACCCCTGTCCTCTCTCTTCTTGCATCTGATATTGTTGATGTTGTTTTTCTTTCTTTCTTCCTGAAAAATGAATAGTGGCTCTGTGAGGTCGGGGAGCACCGGGTTCTGGGTAGTCTCCTTCCTGTTGCCTTAGTCTTATCTGGCACAGATCGAGATCCCAGCCTGGGCCTGCTTTGGTGTCAGGACCTAAACTCACCCCAGCGATACATACACTCCCCCCCCCTACTGAGGAGATAGATGTGCCCCTCCTACCTCAGACATACAGCCTCCCTCCACATGTGCTTTAGAAACATTATACAAGAACTAGAAAGGTAAGTGGAAATCCCTGCACATTGCCATCAACTTGGACGGAGTGGCTCATTGTATTGGGCCCTATACAGTAGGGCCCAATACAATGAGTGGCTCATTGTATAGGGCCCAATACAGTAGGGCCCAATACAGTAGGGCCCTATACAGTAGGTGCACTTCCAGAGCCGGCAACCAGGCCACTTGAGCTTGACTTTGACCGCTCGGCTTTGTTCAAAATCGCACAGCAGCTTGTGGCAAACCCCGCTCCTGGAATCCAAAAACTGTACATTCTTAATTAATTAATCAAATGGAATAACGTTATTGATGCTTTTTCACCTCGCTTTTGTTTTGCAATCATCGTGTATATGGAATATCGTTACTATGTAGTAAACAAAAGCCACCTGTTTGTTTTCCATCCATGTATGCAATGGAATGTTACGATGTAAAAAAAAAAAAAAGAACTCAATGAACATGTTAATTAGACTAGCGTCGTTCAACAGTAACAGTTTGCAAACAACGTCAAAGTACAGACAGAGTGCAGTAGTACAGGAGAAGATGTCCTTAAAAAAAAGATATACATTTATATATTATAAATGATATATCAAAATATTCTGAATCGAGGAAACGGTCGGCGGCGATGCTTGCGACTCCAGGGGCGGGGTCTGCCGCGAGCTGCTGTGCGTTTTGACAGCATGACTCCTCCCCCACAGTTCAGAGCGCATGCATGCAGGCTGTTCCTTTCTGCACCCCATTCCAGCCCGGGACACCTTGGGTTCTGAGATCCCAGTCAGCGCTATAGTGATCTTAGGGTGCTGATGGGGGCAGGATGGGGTGGGGTGGGGGAGGGGGCATAGGATAAAACAAGGCTAGGTGGGTGGTGTGTGTGTGTGTGTGTGTGTGTGTGTGTGTGTGTGTGTGTGTGTGTGTGTGTGTGTGTGTGTGTGTGTGCATGTGTGCGTATATGTGTGGGGTGGCGGGTGGGGGGGCAGCGGCTTTTACTGGAGGCCCCAGCCATGAGGTCCTCATTTGTTCCCGGGCCATTACTGTGACAGACTGTTTACAATCGCCGACAGATTACGTTTACTTAGGGATTTAAGTTATTCCTTTAGCCGAAACATATAAACACCGGGTGACGCTTTTCCACCAAACGCGCTGTTATAAATTAATACTGCCTGCCGGCACTGAGGGGCTTTACCTCACTAAGCACGCTGAAAATGTACGATTCTCCAAACCCTAAACCCTGTGCAGAAAAACATACCCTAATGCTTCCCATGAGAAGATCATGGGAGAACAGTGCAGTGGACCCTGGCCCCTTCCTAATCTGTGTGCTGGTGATGCCAGCGTGGGCATTAGTATACAGCCTGTACCTCTCATCTCACTTCACAGACCAGAACAAGACAAATATACAATAGCAAAACTAAAACAAATCCCTGTCTCAGCAATATACTATAGAGCGTCGCAGTCCCTCCCCCTTTCAGAACGACGAGTGGCCCAGGAAATGAAATGCAATGCATTTCTCCCATAGGATTTTCTTTAAGTATTTATTTAAAAACGGTTACGCCGCGGACAAAGCCAACTCGGATCGTGACAAATCATGACAATGAACACAATGTTTTGGGCCGATCAAATCATTAGAAAGAAGAAAATAAACACTATTTGTTTTGTTTTTCTTCTTATAAATTATTTGATCGGCCCAAAACATTGTGTTCATTGTCATGATTTGTCACGATCCGAGTTGGCTTTGTCCGCGGCGGACAGAAAATAAGAAAATAAGCCAACAAATGTATAAAGGGTCAAATAACAATAATAATTGTAATAATAATATTAATAATACTAATACTAATACTAATAAATAATAGGTAGAAGGACCAACTGAAGACTTCTCTAACGAAGTGAGGAATTAAGCCTGCCTCCCTTGAAGATGCTGCTGTGGATTGCTCCTCCTGGCTCGGACTATCTATGCAAACAAGGACCCACTGGAACATCCTCCTGGTGTGGACTATGCCAACAAGGAGTCAACTAGCAGAGGAGAACCCACTGGAACATCCTCCTGGTGTGGACTATGCCAACAAGGAGTCAACTAGTAGAGGAGAACCCACTGGAACATCCTCCTGGTGTGGACTATGCCAACAAGGAGTCAACTAGCAGAGGAGAACCCACTGGAACATCCTCCTGGTGTGGACTATGCCAACAAGGAGTCAACTAGTAGAGGAGAACCCACTGGAACATCCTCCTGGTGTGGACTATGCCAACAAGGAGTCAACTAGCAGAGGAGAACCCACTGGAACATCCTCCTGGTGTGGACTATGCCAACAAGGAGTCAACTAGTAGAGGAGAACCCACTGGAACATCCTCCTGGTGTGGACTATGCCAACAAGGAGTCAACTAGTAGAGGAGAACCCACTGGAACATCCTCCTGGTGTGGACTATGCCAACAAGGAGTTAACTAGTAGAGGAGAACCCAGTGGAACATCCTCCTGGTGTGGACTATGCCAACAAGGAGTTAACTAGTAGAGGAGAACCCACTGGAACATCCTCCTGGTGTGGACTATGCCAACAAGGAGTCAACTAGTAGAGGAGAACCCAGTGGAACATCCTCCTGGTGTGGACTATGCCAACAAGGAGTCAACTAGCAGAGGAGAACCCACTGGAACATCCTCCTGGTGTGGACTATGCCAACAAGGAGTTAACTAGTAGAGGAGAACCCAGTGGAACATCCTCCTGGTGTGGACTATGCCAACAAGGAGTCAACTAGTAGAGGAGAACCCACTGGAACATCCTCCTGGTGTGGACTATGCCAACAAGGAGTCAACTAGTAGAGGAGAACCCACTGGAACATCCTCCTGGTGTGGACTATGCCAACAAGGAGTCAACTAGTAGAGGAGAACCCACTGGAACATCCTCCTGGTGTGGACTATGCCAACAAGGAGTTAACTAGTAGAGGAGAACCCAGTGGAACATCCTCCTGGTGTGGACTATGCCAACAAGGAGTCAACTAGTAGAGGAGAACCCACTGGAACATCCTCCTGGTGTGGACTATGCCAACAAGGAGTCAACTAGCAGAGGAGAACCCACTGGAACATCCTCCTGGTGTGGACTATGCCAACAAGGAGTTAACTAGTAGAGGAGAACCCAGTGGAACATCCTCCTGGTGTGGACTATGCCAACAAGGAGTCAACTAGTAGAGGAGAACCCACTGGAACATCCTCCTGCCAACAAGGAGTCAACTAGTAGAGGAGAACCCACTGGAACATGTGTGTGCGTCTCTCTTGTGGTCATTCAGAGATCGACTGTCCTCTCTAGCACTCACGATGTCCTTAACTAATGACATTATTGCAGTTGGTTAGTCATAGTAATTACATCATTAGCTAATGGTGAGGACCAGGAATTCATGATGAGTTCATGATAAATTCATGATGAATTGATTTATGACTTCATCGTTAATTAATTAATATTACGTGTATGAAAGTGCATGCGCAAGTAAAGACAGACGTCTTTCTCTCTTTTCTTAGTGCTTACAGCCTTCTGTATCCTGATTGAGTTCTCTATCCTGATTGAATGAAATTTGTATCCCAACCTGAAAATGCATTTTCTGATTAATAAAGAGCTGGAGTGACATGGAGACTCCTGTTACTGAACAAACAGTATATAGAGCTATATTTAATACTTGTTTTAACCAAAGAAAACCACTTACCCTATACTGTATCTTTAATATAACAAAATGGATTTGTTTATTTTATTTGTTTGCTTTGAAATGTCCTCAAATAGAAATGTTAACGTAATGTTAAATAAATATATTATTTTAGTTTTCAGGAAATATCAGCCAACACATCGTTAATCAGCGGGTCAAGTACTGATTGATTGATTGATTCTTTATTTAAGTGTCATGCTTCCGAAGAAGCCCAGTCCATATGGACTTACAGGACACTTTTTACAGTTTACATAAACAATTGCAATAAACCGACATGACGGTTTGCAAGTGAATACCAAACTGACACTCCTTATACGAGGCAGATTACATAATATACAACATAAAATAAAATGCCATAAAATAAAATACACCATTAGGCCTGTGACAGACAGGAGACACATGCACCTACTTGAAGAGCTGGGATTGTACTCTCCAAACTGGGAGTTGGCACAGAGCCCAAAGACTCTGACATCGGTTGGGCTCTAGAGTTTAGCTCATATAATTTTCAGTTTACAGCGAGCCGGTGGCGACGCTCCCATTTGAAGTGGGGTCCGTGACCCTAACCTCAGGGAGACAGTTATATCATTATCACTCCTTATTTATAGATCCTCCCTGCCGCCCTCGTTCTGAAGCGTCGGCTCATATTGCCTTCATTCTCACAAGGAATCAATAGACAGAGTCATAAACATATGACGCGATACGGGTCTGGGTTCAAACCTTTTATATGGGCTCATTATATACTCCTGGCCCCAGCTCTGTTTTTTCTCTCTCTCTCCATCCGCATATAGAACTTTGGCTGACCTCGTGGCACACCTGCTTGTGGAAGTTTTTAATTAATCAAATCGTTTTTTCCCCCCATATTCTGTAGGTGTCTTCTGAAAAAAGGCACCCTGTGAGTTAATATCCGGTGTAGGGTTTGGCAATTCCGTTCACTACCACCGCAGAGATTCTGTCCCTGGAGTCTGCCTTCTCCTCCTCAACCCGGACATCCCTCTTCAGTTAGGTTCTTCTGAAAGACTCACACACACTCGGCCGGCTGAACAGAGCGCTCATTCAGACACGTTCTTTTTGTGCTTGGGTCATAACCTCTCTTTACAGCGTATTGTTGACATTGCCTTTTCTTGAGACGCAGTAGTAGTAGTAGTAATAGTGTTCAGAGAAAACTGTTGCTCATTCACTCTTTGTCTTTGAACACACACTGAGGATTGTCACCCATTTTTGCCCATTCAAGTATGCAAACAACTGAGGACTGTGTGAGACCGTGGGCGATCTCTCCGTATAGCTATAGAGCCTGAGATTTACAGTGTGGGCTTTCCCAGGAATAACCAGAGAGTTCCTATTCCTCTCCTTGAAGCTGCACAAGGATCCCAGTCTCTCTGCTCGACCATGGAAGGACCCATGCAAGGGAGGGACCACCACTGGCACATGTGTTATCCATCCCTGTTAAAACAATCCTACACTGCTTGTTTTCATCCTGTTGGTGTGCCTGTCGAACACATCCCATGGGCACCCGGAGACAAGAAACACACACACACACATTATGCACATCATGTATAATTCGACGGAGAGAGAGTTCTGTTTTCGCCTTGCGAAAGCAGATACAACCGGCTTCTTTGATCGCGTCGCGAGAGAAATCACACCAGGGGAAGGCCGTGAAAAGCCTGGATTTCATGTGGCGTTTGATCTGCGGGGGCCACAGACGGAAACCGCCACCAGTGTACGGCATCATTCATTCAACCACTGTCAATTCCAATAACACTGCTTACATAAAGGCCAGTTCATGTATCGCCCCATGCTCAACACAGGAAGCAGGGGGTGGGGGGTTGGATTCATGGGTATGTCGTGTCGGGGATACACAGAAACGACTCAAGTTCGGCGCTGCATGTGTCTGAGAGGAAACAGAGGGGGGGGGGGGGAGGATGAACAACGCACGCAGGAAGACGTGCGACCGGCTCATTGGCGACCCCAGCGGCTCAGGGTATAACGCGTCGTCGCGACCGGCGAGTGGACAGAAGGACGTCTGTGTTTTTTCTCCGGACGCCGGCCGATACGTCCGGCGGAGCTTCTGTGGAACCTGCGGGTCCTGCACTGCAGGAAGCCTATTTTAGGAGGTTAAATATGCACAGAAAAATCCAGAGTGTTCGTTTGGAGTTGGAGAGTTCATAAAAAGGGACCCGTGAGACTCAAATTAGCACTCTGGGTTTTTACTGTGCATGGAGGACTGCAGGGAGGGCCAGGACAGCAGACTGTATTCCAACCCAAACACAGAGGAGAGACTCATCCCATCATCCAGCCCCCCTGTTTCCTGTTTTCTTTTGAACAAGGGGCACCAGAGATTTGTACGTGTGTGTGTGTGTGTGTGTGTGTGTGTGTGTGTGTGTGTGTGTGTGTGTGTGTGTGTTTGCGTGCATGCGTGCGTGCGTGTGTGTGTGTGTGTGTGTGTGTGTGTGTGCGTGCGTGCATGCGGTTGCATCGTGTTCACGTGTGTGTGTGTGTATTTGTGAGGGTTAAAGAGTAGCCTATGTCTGGCGCAGAATTCAATAACACCAAATTACTTGTTGGAAAAACGTGTTTAAAAAAGGGAGGACTTTCTTTCCCCGCTGTTGGGAGATAAAGCCTCTTTGTTTGTGAGCCATCGTGGGCACATTTCCCCCAAACCATTAGGAACAACACTGCTGAGTCAGCAAGGTGGAAGTGGGGGAGATATTTAGAGTGTTGAGGTTAAGCTGTTGCACAAGAACAGAGCCCGAAATGGATGTGGGGTAAGTTTAGGGTAGAGCTAAATAGCTTTGGTGGTTTGGAGGCCATGAGCTTATACATCTTCACCGTTGGGTGGAAATCTTGTATGTCCAAAACCATCTATTTGAGCGGTGCAAAGGGCTCACACTATCTACTTGGTAGATGTTGTGGTATAGTGTGAACGATGCGTACCGTTCCCGGGAGCGGATCGCCCAACTGTTCAGATACGGATCGTTCCAATGTGAATGCATGCGTACCTAAAGAAGGAAGTGGACTGTTTTTTTTTTAGAACGTGACATAATCTCTAGTCGAAGTGTAAAAAAAAAAAAAAACACACAGACGCTGCACGACGCGTAACACCAGCGCATTTCTGAATTTAATCTGCGTATACGCGCAGAGTGGTGCAGTACGCGCTGATCTTATTCTGCGGACTACATGTGGCTCTTGGGCTTTGCTTGGCATATAGTCTCGGGCAGAGCTAAAAAAAATATTAATGATGCTAAAGTAGAATCCATAGCAAACTAATCAAACACGACACTGGAGCACAGAACTGACTGACACAGTGAACAGCAGGCAGGCTGACAGTGAAGTAGTATAACGGCAAAGAGCCAAAGAGGCAATGCAATGTCTGGATTTATTGGAGACAATGTCGCAGAGTTGATGGTCAGTGTCCGTGCGTGCCAGCCATCAAACAAACCGCCATCTGGAGGATCAAAGTGTGTTATGCAAGTGTACCCGGTGCGCTGTTGAATCTCGCGCAATGTGAATCATGGCCATCGGGGACCAGGCAACCGTATTCTGAAACGGTTCCAATGAAACGGATTCAGTCCGTCTCAGTGTGAATCGCCTATAAATGTGGCATATACAGTATGTATATGCATATATGTATATGCTGCATGTGCCTGGACCACTAGGCCAGCGGGGCCCGAGATACAAGGTTTCTGCCCGACAGCAACATTACAAACACACATTACACACGCACACGAACGCGGGCACAGATGAACTGGACAGACACAGATGACCTAGTTAAAAACCTCTAGCCAAGTCAAGCCAAGCCAAGACCTGAAATTAACACAGCCACATTACATTAACATAATCACAAAGTCAGCCTAGTAAATATAGCACAGGTTAAATGACTTATACATCTCAGCAGGATTTTCATCAACCAGTGGTCCGGGGACCACCAGTGGTCCTTGAGGGGGTTCCAGGGGGTCCCCAGCTAAATGATGAAGAGTTGGTAACCAAATGGACCCATAGATCTTTAACTCTTGAGAGCGTAAAATGAAACCAAATGGACCCGTACGGGCTCATTTGGTTTCATTTTACGCTCTCAACAGCATGGAAATGAGCACATTTCCAATGACAACAAAATATTCTTTAGTTTAGGGTCTGAGAGGCTGACATAAAGGACATAAAACAGACAGAGAAAAAAACAGAAGAGAGAGAAAACAAAAAAATGAAAAACAACACAAAACAAAACAACAAACAACCAAACACAAGGAAAAAGTAAAACACACCGGAGAAGACAGATTTGATCACACAGAATCCAGAGTCGCACATGAGAAGAATGTTATATATATGATTATTATATAGTTATTATATTACTTTGTCATACTAATATGATTTAGGATATGATTAGTAAAAATAGTAGGTTAATAATGTTCTATACTTATCTATAATTTTAGATTTATACATTCTTTTAAATGTATTAATTGAGCCGCACTTTTTCAATTCATTGTCTAAGCCGTTCCATAGTTTCACACCTCTTACGCTTATACATCTGGCCTTTTTGTTGGTTCTTGCCTTAGTCCCCCTGAATATGCCGAATCCCCTGAGATTGTACCTGTACCTGCTCTCTGGAGCCTCGAACAACTCCTGGACACAGGGCGGAAGCAGTCTGTTATGTGCTTTATACATTATAACTGCTGTTGAGAGGTCTACCAGATCATGCCATTTTAGGGTGTGTGACTGAATAAAAAGTGGATTTGTTGGTGTGTAATAATCAGCGTGATTTATAATTCGGATCGCTTTCTTTTGGAGAAGAAATATGGAGTTGATGTTTGTTTTATAGTTGCTCCCCCATACTTCCACACAATAACTGATGTGCGGAAGTACGAGGGAGCAATACAGTAAGTATAGTGATTTCTGGTCCGAAATGGGTTTCATCTTATACAGTATTGCGATAGTTTTAGAGACTTTGGTTCTAAAATTGTTTATGTGTGTATGCCAACCCTTGGAATGCCAGTCCCAATTTTTTTGTTTGGGTAACAAATTGGCATATTTTTAATTCATCGTTTTAACATACAAGAAAGATCTGGTGGATTGAAGAGATGTTTTATTTTGTTCATTCATTGCAAATGTATTCTCTCGATTCGCCACCAGATGGCGGGAAAGCATCATTATGCTGATTTTGGCTAAAATAGACGGATCTTCCTAAGTCACTTCCGGTTGAACGATCAACAACATCCTGTAGTATTTTGACCCTAGTCAATAGTTTGGCTGGTCCGGATTGCTAAGCTAATGCTATATTTTTCATAACTAAGTCAAATTAACCTCAAATCAACCCCAAAAGATCGCAAAATATCATAATTTTTTACACCGACGCACATAGAGACGGCGCGCGTGCACGATAGCGCACGATCACGCGGATTTCGGCCGTTTTTTGGTAAATTACATCCAACATTAGTGATATTAGCGAAAAAATATTAATTTTTGCTCTTTTGACCCCGCGATAACTGATATTGATTGTCATTCCGTTTTTTCCGTTAACGGGAGGTTTAGATTTTTCGATTAATTCAGTTTTTTCCGTGAATTGTAGGCCAAGGGTTAAGTTTGTTGTCAATTATAATTACTAAAAATGTACTGTCTTGTACTTGTTCGATTTCGACATCGTCAAACTTGTTAGACTGTTTGTCTATTTTCCTGTTTCCAAAGATAATGAATTTGGTTTTGCTTAGATAGTGACAGTTTATTAATATCAAACCATTTTTTCAGAGTTATAAGCTCTTTTTCTACTGTGTCCAGGAGCTGCTCGAGGCTCCCCCCTGAGCAGTACAGACTTGTGTCATCCGCGAACAATACGCAATTTAAGTTTTCCATTATTTCATATATATCGTTTATGTACATTATGAACAGTTTTGGCCCAAGTACAGAGCCTTGTGGGACTCCATATGAGATGTTTTGTTTTTCAGACTCAACATTATTCATACATACATACTGTTGTCTGTTGCCTAGGTAGCTCTCCAGCCATGCATTTGCAGTTCCTCGTATACCATATCTTTCCATTTTCTTTAGGAGCAGGCCATGATGTATGGCAGGGTTCCCCAATAGGCGGCCCGCGGGCCATTTGCGGCCCACAGAGCGCCCCCTTGTGGCCCATGAAAGAATTTCCAAAAAAAAAAAAAAATGTTTTTTTTTTTTAAATGTTTTTTTAAGGGTCCCAGATATAAATGGCATTAAATGGGGGTCAGTAGCCTATGCATGTCAAACTGGGCATCCTTTTCAAATGGGGTCTTGCCCTGAAAATTAATTTTCAGGGCAAGACCTCGACCTCGCGCGTGCAGACTCGGCCCCCAGCCTGGTACGCTAGTCAAAATATGGCCCTTGAGGAAAATTAATTGGGGAACCCATTGTATGGTGTCAAATGCCTTGCTCAGATCAATAAAGACTCCTACAGTATATTCATTATTGTCAATTGCTGTTGATATTATGTTCTACCAATTCCGTGACTGCCATAGAGGTGGACCTGTTTGATCTAAAACCATACTGGTGATTGCTTAATAAGTTGTGTTTTTCTATGAAGTTATCAAGCCTTAGCACAAACAGTTTTTCTAGAACTTTTGAGAATTGTGACAGCAGAGAGATAGGTCGGTAGTTTGTGAAGTTATATTTGTCTCCATTTTTGAATATAGGAACTACTTTAGAAGTCTTCATACTGTTTGGGAAGACCCCAGTTAAAAATGATTGATTGCAGATGTATGTGAACGGTGCAACTATACAGTTTATGACGTCTTTAATTAGTGCCATATCTATGTCTGTACAGTCAGTTGACTTCTTGTTTTTGAGCTTCCGGACAATTTCCAGGATTTCACTTTCGTTTACAATCCTGATGAAGATTGAGTTTGGATTCTGTTTGATTATACTTTCATTTAGACCTTCACTATCTCTCTGCTCTGGGATGTTTTTCGCAAGAGCAGGCCCGACATTTACAAAGAAGTTATTAAATTCATTTGCTATTTCTATGGTATTATTTATAATAGTGTCATCTTTAATAAAATGATTTGGGTAGTTGTTACTTACCTGGCCCCTTTTTAATGATACTATTCAAAATCTTCCATGTACCTTGGATGTTACTTCGGTGCTGTTCCAATTGTTTATGATAATATTCCTTCTTTTTATATCTTATAATACTAATTAATTAATTTGTATATGTTTTATATCTACTTTCTGCATCCTTTGTTCTATGTTTCATATATAATCTATATAATGTGTTTTTCTTTTTACATGCATTTTCAAGGCCCTTGGTCATCCATGGTTTATCTTGCTTAAGTTTGTCCTTGAGTTTGGACTGTCTTAACGGGCAGTGTTTATCATACAACTTGAGAACAGAGACAGAAAGACATCATAGGCCTGGTCAGGGTCATCAGTATCATGGACCTCATCCCAGGTTTGCATACTCAGGTCAACCTTTAGGGCAGCAACGGATTCGGGTGTTCTACATCTTATCAGCTTATGGGAGTGCATTTTTATATTGTTTTCCTTTTTCTAAATTTATATTTTTTGTCCCACGATTTTGTAACCCATTTTTCACCCCAGTGTCAATCATCTAATGTGATCCTGGGCTCTACACACCCTCCGCCAACCTAGGGAGAGCAACGGACTTAACTCATGCTTCCTTCATGCTTGAGTGTCCAAGTTGCTCCTTTACACCTGACAGGGGGGAGTTTCCCTGGTTGGACGTAGCGCGTGGAAGGAGCACGTTATTCCAACCAGTTCCTTTCCCCTCCATCAGGCGTCCCGGCTGGCCAGGGGGAGGCAGTTTAGAGACCAGGATTACGGCATGTTTTTGTGAGGGTACCTACCCTAGGCCTAGGGGACACGGGGAGAACATGCAAACTCCACACCGAAAGAAGTTTAAGAAGCTGTTGGAATATCCCAAACACAGGGAGATGGTCACTTATGTCATTTATTAGTAGGCCGGCCATGGTTTGGCATTCTATTGCATTTATGTATATATGGTCAATCAATGTGGCTGTATGTCTGTTGTGATTCTACTTGGTTTAGTGATGATTGGGAAATGACCTTTACTGTACATTCACTGTAATTTTATTATTATATTATTTTTGACTTATTTTGTTTTATGCATCCTAATGTTATTTTATAATTGTGTTTCTTTCGCTTGATGTTTTGTGTAAAGCACATTTAATTGCCTTGTTGTTGAAATGTGCTAGACAAATACAATTGCTTTGCCATACCTATAATGTAGGCCAGCCAATCTAAGATTTGTCCAAAAGAAATTGCAATAGTAATCAAAATTGTGAATTATATACATTTTGGATTGTGGTCAATTCAGGGGTTATAAGGCAAAAATGCCTAATTTTAATAATGCTTTAAGTAGCCTTTAACGTGTCAAACATGATTCTGAATCCATTGCAAATATTTGTTTGCACAAAAAACACTCCTTGGGCTAAAAACGGCCATAGCCGTAATCACTAATGTGATGAGGTCAGCACATTTGGGCACATTAAGGGCAAGTGGCTATGGCCGTTTTTAGCCCAAGGAGTGTTTTCCATGCTAAACTAATGCTTGCAATGGATTCAGAACCATGAATAACCCCTAGTTTGACATGTTAAATGCTACTTGCAGCATAATTATTACTATAGCATTGACACTTCTAGCCATGACCTCTTGAGGTCATCTCCCATGATATCTCTGATTTACGCATTTCATTGCCCTCCGGACGTACTGTATATATTTGAAACCGTTGACTACCTCTAGCACCAAACGTGATGTCACAAAAGGTGATGCCTTGACTTTTGCTTCTGTGGCATTTTCTACCGTCTTTATATTAGTTCCCTGCCTTTCTCTGGTGTCTGAGACTAGACCAATGCTGACAACAGGACCAGTGTGAAACCAGTGCCTCCTCCCTGCCATTGGCTGCGAATCTCAGGGCCAATGCCATAGTAAACAGAAGAAATTATCAAAGAGAGGAAACATGAATAAAATAACATTTCTTTTAGAACAGGAAAACACTTCCAGTATCCTTTAGCAGCTGAGATATGAGACATATCTGTGGCAGGCCAGGGGAAAGGCTGTGAATTCTATTCTGGTTGCCATCTGTGGCAGCTCCCCGTCGTCTCTCTTATCACTATGTCTCTCGCCCTGCCAGAGGAAAAACACAGACTATATGTCGTATCACAGAAGGCCAATTTTCCCAACCTTTGACAACTGTATCAATTTGACCATTTATTTATTCAAGGGGAAATTCAATAAGCATGGATACTCTTTCACAGCAACAACCTGCTTCACATTTACACATATTTCCCACACCTGGCAGCTTCTGTGCAGATCCTTAGTCTTCTGCCACGAGCAGTGTCAGCCTGTCTCACTGAGCAGTCTCAGTCTCACTGGAGAAATCGGGGGTCAAGTGTTCCGTTACATCAACAGAATCTGTTGAAAGGACCGAGGGGGTTCTTTCTCTTCCAGATTTACCCAGCTGGCCAGGGGCCTTGATCCAGTGGCATTCAAATCACAGGCCAGTTTGTCAAACCCACTAGGCGCCTTTCAGCTCACCTCTTGGAGCTTGGCTCAACACCCCCTTGTCAAAATACTATCTGAAATAGATCCATCTCATCTGCACTATAGCACACCTTTGGCTGTACTAGCAGCTCCTATATGGACCTGTTCAGCAGGGAGTGGAACTGGACATAATACAGTAGCATGTTCCTCTGCATGCGTCACACGCTCCCAGTGAAACTTCTCACGGTGGTCACTCACTGCTGGTGACTCCGTGTGTAACCAAGGAGGACACGCCTGTTTGTGTCGTACACCCACCCCAGACCCAAGCAAAAAGAACATAGATAAAATGCTCCTATAACCACAACCCTTTGAGCCAAATGTATCTGCACCATAGGATGATATACAGAGATGTTGTTCTGTGGAGTAATGCATAATAAATAAATCACACCCGTGTGAAGTGAGTGATGCAACTCCATGTGGGGGTCCCCATGGGGTCCATGTGGGGGTCCCCATGGGGTCCCCGGAACTTCCAGACCCACAGGAACGTGCCCAGGGGGCCGGGCCAGTTCCGGGGAGCCGCCCCGTGTTACCGTCTGGGGGTCCCCAGGGGGTCCCTCTACTGTATTGTAATGTATCGTGACTCACTGTACTGTACTGCCACACCCAAAATCATCATATATACAGTAATGATGTGTTAACGCTATTTCCGTGCTCGGACACAGCCAGGGACACAGGGACCCAGGGGACCCAGGGGACCCAGGGACACAGGGACCCAGGGACACAGGGACACAGGGGACCCAGGGGACGCAGGGGACCCAGGGACACAGGGACACAGGGGACCCAGGGACACAGGGGACCCAGGGACCCAGGGGACCCAGGGACACAGGGACCCAGGGACCCAGGGACCCAGGGGACCCAGGGGACGCAGGGGACCCAGGGGACCCAGGGACCCAGGGACCCAGGGACCCAGGGGACCCAGGGACCCAGGGGACCCAGGGACCCAGGGGACCCAGGGACCCAGGGACACAGGGACCCAGGGGACCCAGGGACCCAGGGGACCCAGGGGACGCAGGGGACCCAGGGTCACAGGGACACAGCCAGGGACACAGGGGACCCAGAGACACAGGGACCAAGGGACACAGCCAGAGACACAGGGACCCAGGGACCAAGGGACACAGGGACACAGGGACACAGGGACCCAGGGACACAGCCAGAGACACACAAAGCTCCGTATAGGAGTGGTTGCACCACTCTATGCATGCATGGCCAAATATTAAATTGAATATGGAAGACTAAAGAAGTTTAAGAAAAACGTTTCTAAAACGAATTAGTTACTTGGAAAGGTAACTCATGAAAGTACTATGATTTCTCAATGCGCTATACCCCCATCACCGCTCCCATCAGGCCTAAAACATCTAGAAAGTACCCCTAGCCTGCTACCTCAAGTCACCGCACGCTGACAGCAGACATATTTATGCACTCGTAATTGGTTGACCTGTTGCGCGTAAAACAGTTGAAGCGGCAAGATTTACGCGCATTGAGACACTGAGACTACTGTTTCGTTATGCCAAGAAATTGTGTGTGTGTGTGTGTGTGTGTGTGTGTGTGTGTGTGTGTGTGTGTGTGTGTGCGTGTGTGTGTGTGTGTGTGTGTGTGTGTGTGCACCAAATAGAGAGAGAGAGAGAGAGATTGAGAGAGAGAGAGAGAGAGAGAGTATGTGCTTATGTACAGTATCTGTCCTTGTAAGTGCACACACATGCATGTGTGTAGATCACGGTTGATTTTACGCCTCTTGAGGAGAATCACATGTGTGGCTGTTTGCTGGCACACGGGGCCACCCACCATCTCTGAGATGAGGTACACATTGCACGGACATTCTAACGCTGAGCAGACAACGCCAGAGCAGAATGGTGCAGTTGTGTTACAATAACACCATGTTTTTCTCACATATGTGATAGTGCCTTCTGTCCGCTGGAGGCGGACAGAAGGCTAAAATACATTTAGCTATATTATGCTATATTCTGCTATATTCTGCATGGCTATAGCTAGTGATCGAGGGAGAGAATAAAAGGCAGAGGGCCTGACCCTGGCCACGTACAGTATACTGACCCTGGCCACGTACAGTATACTGACCCTGGCCACGTACAGTATACTGACCCTGGCCACGTACAGTATACTGACCCTGGCCACGTACAGTATACTGACCCTGGCCACGTACAGTATACTGCACAAGCAGAACTCAAAGAAAGCAAGGCTTAATACTCAGGAGTTTTTAGACGCCAGCGCGCATGCACAGACCAGATGAACTCTGAAAGCTAAAGTTCAGTTCAGTGGGTTCTGTCCATATGGCCGCTGTGTGTCTGGTGTTTTGGACATTGGCCTTGTTGTTTGGTTGGAGATTGTGTTTATGTTGGATTGGCCCTAGTGTGCAACTCTCCCCAACCAAAATGAGAGAGAGGGAGAGAGAGAGAGAGAGAGAGGGAGAGAGAGAGAGAGAGAGAGAGAGAGAGAGAGAGACAGAGAGAGAGAGAGAGAGAGAGAGAGAGAGAGAGAGAGAGAAGGGAGTTTACTTGTTTAGAGAGCCGATGTTTACTTGCGGGTGGGTTGGTGTCTCCTGGGTGGTTCTCTGGCTTTACTAATGAGAGGACACGACTCTGTAATCTGGCTGTCTGTCCACATGCACAGTCAATTCTAGAGTGGTTTCTGTTGGTTTGGTCTTAAATAAGAGCCATGCAAAAATACAGGCACGTGGAAGAGAGAAGAGATACAAGCAGAGAGACTACTACAGTGACTAGGGAGGGACGGGACGATATGAAAATCATAGTTAATGATTATTGTGGCAAGAATGATTGATTGCAATAATTACGATATTATCGCGACATTTAAAATATGCTTAAAACTTAAAATAGTACTTATATTAATGATAAATGTTCGCCAACGCTTTGTGAAAGAGAGCATGGAAACACAAACACACGGCTGTTCTAATCTCAGCGATTTTGACCCCAGCGATTACACATGTGAGACTATCAGGTTTCATGTCACCATTTAGGTAACGGCTTAACCCTGCTTGGCACCGCATGGAAATTTGGCCAGGCACAAAATAATCACGTTGTTACCTACGAGCTATAATGGAAAAGCAAACACATTAGGGTAAACTGTGGTTTAAACATCAGGGTAAACTGTGGTCTGCCACACAGGGACTATATGCAGTGGAAAGGGGTCGTTATAGAGAGACACAACACTGCATGCCAGACTGGCCTGGGCTGCGGCTGAGCGGTCCAGGCACCTATAGGCCGGTAATCCATGCAGCCTGACGGCGTGCCGCGGGTTCGAGTCCCGAGCCGGTCTGCCTTTTCCGCGTGTCTTCCCCCCCCCCCCGTCTCTCCTCCACTTTCCTGTCAAATCACTGTATCCTATCAATAAAGGCAAAAGCCTAAAAATATATCTTAAAAAACCCCCACTGCCAGATCATTTGTGGTCCTTATACCTCTCTGCCCCCTCATCACCTCCCAGCCCCTCACACCCTATACCCCCTATCCCCAGCCCCTCACACCCTATACCCCCTATCCCCCCCTCACACCCTATACCCCCTATCCCCAGCCCCTCACACCCTACACCCCCTATCCCCCCCTCACACCCTATACCCCCTATCCCCAGCCCCTCACACCCTACACCCCCTATCCCCCCCTCACACCC
>NC_139712.1:50453734-50466234 GCF_964188405.1 Protomyctophum parallelum | reverse complement strand
AATTCTTATCTACCAACGCTGGCTAGGGGAAAAGTGTACTATCTAGTCTCCGGCGGGGCCAGAACCATACTATTTTAACGTCAGTGGGACAGCGGGACATCAAATGTCAGTCACAGGGCAATTCATAATCCATGATTCTGCAAGACCATAGGGGACACTGAGTCATAGATCACATGAAAACCGTCATCCACCAAAATAACAGATCTACAAAAGAAAAATACCTATCAAGTGCGCACGCACTTAAAAGAGACACTTGCCCACGTGCACTCGGGCGGCGCACGCTGAAATTGTACTTGCGCGCGGCCGCGCGTACACACATGTGCTCGCCTGCAGTCTCACACATGATGAAGCCGTGCCCACACGAGCGCACGGAAACACATGAAGACATCCGTGCCCGGGCCCACACAATCATACGGAAACTATAGCACGCCCCCACGCCCCCACACACACATGCAGCAGATGCAACGGATGCACGTCGTACACAAGACAAGTGCACGTGTGTCTTGAATCATAACCTGCACATATACCACGGTTCACATACAGTACTGTACACACCACATGCTGTGTGTGTGTGTGTGTGTGTGTGTGTGTGTGTACACGCCTGCCTACACATATATCGTCTCTGTCAGATGGAAACCTCAAATGTCCAAAAAAATATACATTTCAGGATTCATCATTTTCATAGTTTTTCGAGAAAATACGATAGAAGGTTTCTGCCTGACAGCAACGATATATACACACAGTTATGCATGCGTGCGTGTGTGTGTGTGTGTGTGTGTGTGTGTGTGTGTGTGTGTGTGTGTGTGTGTGTGCAACGTGCATGTGTGTGTGCATACGTGAGTGTGTGCTACAGTAACGAAGCTGGGCTCCGCAGTCAGCCGACGGAGGCGTCTCTCCTCGTGATTGATAAAGCCATCTGATTTACTCTTTTAATTAAAAGCCTGGCCTCCTCAGAGGGCAGGCCCTGTGTGTGTGTGTGTGTGTGTGTGTGTGTGTGTGTGTGTGTGTGTGTGTGTGTGTGTGTGTGTGTGTGTGTGTGTGTGTGTCAATGTGGCGCTGCTCTGCTGCCCCCCCTCGCCTCTCAAAGATCCACGACCGGGGAGACCCAGTCACCGACTGCTGCCCTGCCCCCAGGGGGCCATGGCAGGGAGGGCAGGCACCATGAGACAGAGAGAGAGAAGGATGACGGCTGGGTGAGAGAGAGAGATAGAGAGAGAGAGAGAGAGAGAGAGGATACAGTAGAACAGCCTAGGTTTATGACCAGTATGAGGCTGGGGGGTGGGGGTGGGGGGGGGGGGGTTCTTGGTGGCGGAGGAGGTGCGGAGGCGGTGGCGACCGCCATGGATCAGAGACACTGACGCCTCCAGACAACAATGCGCTGCCCCCCCCCCCCCCCCCCCCCCCACTGTAATCCTGTGATTCACCGGTGGCTCAATGGAGGACATTTGATAGCGGATGATAATGAAGCTGCAACCTCAGACAGGCCCTCCTGTCTTCAGAGCACCGTGGGGCTTTCCTCACCGGGCAGAGACATGCAGCTATATGTATACTTTAATCATGGAACCGTCCGGGGCCCGAAAATTCAACCGAAATCTAAGAAATCGTGCACATCTTAAATATACAATCATCTTGTTTTGGGTGAAGATGTTTAATGTTGAGGCGGAGGGGGGGGGGGGGGGGGGGATGGGGGAAGGAGGTGGTCCAGTATATGCGCTGTTAGTCCCGGAGTCCTGGGGGACTACCGGGGCGGTCAATAGGGTTTTTATAGTGGTTAACCGATTTAGACCCGAGATCAGATTCTAAAAATGTCTTCTACATCCTGACAGTTTTCTGAAAAGGCTATGTTTCTATGTCAGTCGTTCTTCTATTTTTCAAAAACAGCAGACCTACAAGCTCGTAGCGCGCCACTCGGTGGCGTGCTATGAGCTTGTAGATCTGCTGTTTTCAATAGCTAAAGCATAACATAATGCTATAACACCAAAAGGGGTTCCCGCCGAGAATGGATTAATGTAACCTGGGGCACGCCGTCAGCCCGGCCATTCCCTCGCTCTCTGCAGGACGGCGGGGGTGCATGCAGGCTCTGCTCCATGATGAGATCACGGAGTCCTCGGGGAGTCATTGTAAAAGCTATAGCCAGTTACACTGCAATATCATGTCCAACGTGAGTATGTTGTTTTCCACCCCACCCCTCTTATTTATTCATTTATTTATTTCTGGTTGCCAGTTGTACAGATATAAGCCATAATATGCCTGCGAGACTACATGTTTTATGGACCCGTTATACGCGTTTGCAACGTCGTCGTGAAGCTCGTTCCAGCCGCGGAAATTGCTTTTAATGACGGTGCCATTGTTTCCGCCACGAATCGTCAGCCACCCGAATCGCGGCGTTAGAAAAAAGCACACACGCGATTTATATCCCCATCTAATGCTTTTCCTCGCGGCAGGCTTTCATGCACAGCCTCGTGTTAAGGGCCTATAAAGTTGGCTTTATGCGGGATAAATGTCAGCCAAATTACCCAACTTTACAGAAACAATGGTGATAGGGGGTAGCTAATACAATAAGAAGGCTTATTTTAAAAGGACTCCTGTTTAGTCATCGGTTCTGTAACATCAGCAGGGGGGCGAAGGGAGAGCAGAAGGGGCACGCTACCCGATAGAGACTCCCCTCCCCGATGTGTGTGGCATGGACTCAGCACGGAGAGAGGCTTCCAAGTTTCGTTGCGTTCCACACGAGACTGGGACGCAGGGCCTTTTTTTTGCCAAAAGCTTTTCACGGCAAGAGGGCTTTCCAGCCCAATGAAAGTAATATGTTAGCACTGAAGGGAGGGATGGAGGGAGGGAGAAATATAAATCTGCTGTTGTTTTTCCTCCTTTGGGGAAAATCCATTGTTTTCCTCTGGTGCCTGGAGACTGAGGAGAGGCTGGGAGTGTGCGTGCGCGGCTGCGTGTGCGTACCCACACACACACACGCGCACACACACACACACACACACACACACACACACACACACACACACACACACACACACACACACACACACACACACACACACACACACACACACACACACACACACACACACACACACACACACACACACACACACACACACACACACACACACGCGCGTTCTGTTTAAATCTAGAAATACAGTATGCACAATTGCACATGCATGCAATCATAAACACGGGCATAGGCGAGCACATGCACAGATGCACAAAATACACGTGCACCATCCATGCACAAATGCACACACACATACAGACACACACACATACAGACACGCACGCACGCGTCATGCACACATGCCCGCACGCACATGCATGGCTAAACACGGCTAAAATGAGTCCTAGCTAAAGTGTGGTGTGGTGATGAGAGGCTCTAACTGGTTAGATCTGGTCGTAGCCTGGAGAGGCTGCAGCCTTGTCATCATCCACTGGCCTCTGAAAACTACACACTGTAATAAGGCCCCTCCCTAGAACGGTCCCATGCTGCTCCGACACTCCCATTTCACTGGACACTCCCGGGGTCAAACTATCGTCTGAATGGTAAGTAAGTAAAAGTATCAATAGCATAATGTAAAAGTATATGGTATTCAAAATGTACTTGAGTAAAAGGGCAAAAGTATTGGCATGACAATATACTTAAAGTAAAAGTACTCATGCTGAAGTTTTTTTAATGTATTTTATGTATTAAAATGTTTTACACATTTTATGTAATGTATATAGAAAGTGTAATGTAATGTATATAGAAAGCTCTTGAAAATGGAATCTGCAAAAGCTCACAACGTGTGACATTGTGACATGTTGTGAGCTTGCCGTCTTCAAATACCCAAAGTTTAAATAGCGCTGAAGTGGTTCATCATGTATGTTCTCGTGTAATAATAATCTAAACCTACAAAGTAACTAAAGTTTTCAAAATAATGTAGTGGAGTAGAACTACAATATTTGCCTTTGAGATGTAGTGGAGTAGTAAAAGTACCAGCAATCCAGTAAAAGTACAACATACAAAGTAGTACTTAGTTACTTTCCACCACTGCACAATGTTCATCATTGCAAAGCAGGTCTTCAAATTAAAGGCAGCCTCAAATGTGCGGAGCCATATTGTGTATGTTGTTATTTCATCACACTGTGTGTTGCTAATTTATAGGCAGGCTAGTGGAATGTTTTCCTCCACATTGCATTGTTTTGGGACACGGTCCACATGCAACAGTAAGGGGGTCCAGTCCACACACAGACACATTCTTAGAGCTGTGTGTGTGTGTGTGTGTGTGTGTGTGTGTGTGTGTGTGTGTGTGTGTGTGTGTGTGTGTGTGTGTGCATGTGTGTGCGCGTGCGTGCGTGTTGAACGGTTCCACATCATCCTAATCATCCTCATAAGTTGTCCTCATCCTCACAGTGTGGGATATAGGCAACACACTATTGTTCTTCATCAAATAAAGTCAGGAGGCCACAGCAGGTTTCTCTTTGTCCAAACTTTTCTTCCACAGATTTCTGACCCCACTACGCTGTGCTTTATCAATTCAGTACATGGCCTTAAAAGAGTCTCTTTGACAAACTAAACACTCCTTTTGATACCTAAAATGGAACACCCAGCCGCCTCACTTCATGTACTTTAGCTGTTCATGGTATACCTCACTTCCTGGAACTATTGCTAACATGCATTTTCCCCACAGCTCCTCCTAAGAGCAAACCTTGTCAACAGAAAATGAATGACCATTATTCAACTACACAAAACATCTTTTCAGTACACTACATTGCGTGGTTAAATATTCAACCATATTTTAACCAAGATATTTCCTTGTTATCACCCAGTATGTTATGTTTCATTTTCTTTCAATACTCATACCAAGACAGGACATACATGTCTTCACACATTTATGTGGCCGTGTCACAGTCGCTACTTTTGGGCTTGTTTATAATATATAGACCTGGTTGCTTATTTCTCTCGCAAAATCTGGCAACACTGCTTTCAGCACATTCCACATGGACCCTACATGTAGCTTTACCATTCTGGGGTTGATAACCCTATCTCTAACCCTAACCTAACCTTACCTTGATAACCCTATCTCTAACCCTAACCCTCTCTCTAACCCTAACCTAACCTTACCTTGATAACCCTATCTCTAACCCTAACCTAACCTAACCTTACCTTGATAACCCTATCTCTAACCCTAACCCTCTCTCTAACCCTAACCTAACCTTACCTTGATAACCCTCTCTCTAACCCTAACCTAACCTTACCTTGATAACCCTATCTCTAACCCTAACCTAACCTAACCTTACCTTGATAACCCTATCTCTAACCCTAACCCTCTCTCTAACCCTAACCTAACCTAACCTTACCTTGATAACCCTATCTCTAACCCTAACCCTCTCTCTAACCCTAACCTAACCTAACCTTACCTTACCTTGATAACCCTATCTCTAACCCTAACCCTCTCTCTAACCCTAACCTAACCTAACCTTACCTTGATAACCCTATCTCTAACCCTAACCCTCTCTCTAACCCTAACCTAACCTAACCTTACCTTGATAACCCTATCTCTAACCCTAACCCTCTCTCTAACCCTAACCTAACCTAACCTTACCTTGATAACCCTCTCTCTAACCCTAACCTAACCTAACCTTACCTTGATAACCCTCTCTCTAACCCTAACCTAACCTAACCTTACCTTGATAACCCTCTCTCTAACCCTAACCTAACCTAACCTTACCTTGATAACCCTCTCTCTAACCCTAACCTAACCTAACCTTACCTTGATAACCCTCTCTCTAACCCTAAGCAACAACATAACCGCAAGCACGGGAGCAGCGCATGTTCGCCAACCTTAATGCATGTTCACCAACCTTAATGCATGTTCACCAACCTTAATGCATGTTCACCAACCTTAATGCATGTTCACCAACCTTAATGCATGTTCACCAACCTTAATGCATGTTCACCAACCTTAATGCATGTTCACCAACCTTAATGCATGTTCACCAACCTTAATGCATGTTCACCAACCTTAATGCATGTTCGCCAACCTTAATGCATGGTCGCCAACCTTAATGCATGTTCGCCAACCTTAATGCATGTTCACCAACCTTAATGCATGTTCGCCAACCTTAATGCATGTTCGCCAACCTTAATGCATGTTCGCCAACCTTAATGCATGTTCGCCAACCTTAATGTATGTTCGCCAACCTTAATGCATGTTCACCAACCTTAATGCATGTTCACCAACCTTAATGCATGTTCACCAACCTTAATTAATGCATGTTCGCCAACCTTAATGCATGTTCGCCAACCTTAATGCATGTTCACCAACCTTAATGCATGTTCGCCAACCTTAATGCATGTTCGCCAACCTTAATGCATGGTCGCCAACCTTAATGCATGTTCGCCAACCTTAATGCATGTTCACCAACCTTAATGCATGTTCGCCAACCTTAATGCATGGTCGCCAACCTTAATGCATGTTCACCAACCTTAATGCATGTTCACCAACCTTAACGCATGTTCACCAACCTTAATGCATGTTCACCAACCTTAATGCATGTTCACCAACCTTAATGCATGTTCACCAACCTTAATGCATGTTCACCAACCTTAATGCATGTTCGCCAACCTTAATGCATGGTCGAACTAACGTCAGGTCGGCCCACAGGGATGTCCCCACGAAAATAGCAATGCGTCACGTTGTGAGTCTGTATAGAATAGAACGATGATCAGCTATTTTTGGAAAAGAGATGTGGTGTAGAGAAATAATTACTACGTTCGCATGAATAGGAGGCTCTGTGGAAACTCTGTGGAAACTCTTCTCGGACACTAAATTAAAATAAATTCGGATATAAACAAAATGGCCATTTATGGAATGAGTCCACGGCACAGCTCGTATCAAAAGCCCCAATCTTCTTGTCTCTGAGCGGTCAGATGTTACCTCATGGCTGGCCGTGGTCCGCCCGACTGTAAGATTAGCTGCTTTCAAGATCTTGAGATATTGCCCAAGTCCCAGAACAATGCTCCACTCTTAACGTGCCCGTGCCATTTAAAACAAACCCCCGGGCTAGCCTTTTGCAATATGCTGTTGAGCCTCTGAGAGCAGGATAAGGCCCTGTTTCCTGACGAGGAGGTTGAGGAAGGGAGTGGAGGCAGGGGGGTGGGTGGGGGCGGGGGATTCAACAATGCTGCGCTTGCTACAGCAATTAACAATTTGCCAGACACAAACATTTTGGATGAGGTTTAAGTGAAAGCACCCTAAATTGAGGGCGTGGTCCTGACATTATAGTTGCTAATGGCACAGAGTTTCATGACTATATAAAGCGCTCTGGTTAATAAAAAATACGTCCGATGCACAGAAAGCGCGCACGTTAAACGTGCATCTTCTGTGTGTTGATGTGTGCGTACCGTGCATGTGCATGTGCGTGTGTTTTTGTGGATGGAGGTGGTCAAAACAAAATGGACGCCACAATTCTGTGCACACGTCCCACCCTGTGGCTTTAACGCAGCTGCTCTGTGTGTGTGTGCTGTGACAGAGACAAGTCAGGGATGTCGGGTGACAGGGGACGAAACCGTGGCATGTTTACCCAATCGTGGGGCCAGCTATCTCTCTCCCCTAGAGCTCTTCATGGGATAAGAACGGAGAGGAGCGGGGAGGGCAGGGGGGGAGGCGTGCCACGAGTCGCGGCTCCTCCACACAGACTTTCATTCCGGGCAGAGCTGGAGACGAGAACACCAATTATTTTTATTCTTAGTGATTCGGGTTTCTCGGGTTTGAGAGAAGAGAGGGGGGTGTGGAGTCGGTTGGATTGTCTAAATATAACCCATGAAAGCTTGCATCAGGGCATTGCTGCTGCTCTCTTCTTTTATTTCTCTCTGATCCTCAAGTTGCTCTCCTTTCAGGGTTTTTTTTGCATATAGCGCACAAATCCCCACTCTCTCTTCGTTTCAAAGGCAAACGCTAAGAGACTGTATATTGTCTTGTCGTCAACAACAGCAACACAAGACAAGCGCCACCAAGCCTCATTATTTGGTCGTAATTGACTCAAGAGTTGCTTGAATGAACTTTATGGAGACATGTTTCTGCTACACATAATACATAATACACAGAATCATCATTCAGTGACTAACTTAGTTAGAGTGGCTCGTGTGCAATGTCTCTGCAGTTTCCTTTTCCAGGACTCGGCCACGTTTGGTGAGATGTGTTTGTCTGTTGGGGGAGATGGAGTTCTGCTGAGCGCCTCGAGCCCATCCAGGGACAAAGCAGGATGTCCCTGGGAGAGGCCCAAAACGGCCTTGGGGCTAAGAGAGGGTGTATGGCAGGAGGGAGGGAGGGAAGGAAGAAGGGGAGGTGTGTTTACTGTTAGCTTTACTGTCAGGCCATCGGTAAACAGGAAAGGGCCGTTCTGTCAAACCAAAGCGCTCATTAAAGCTGCGGTCCAGTCCAATGCTGTCCTGTCCGGTCCGGGGGATTTCCTCCACGCGGCCGGCCAAGTCACGGAGGGAGACGGCGACGGGAGGGAGGGAGGAAGGGAGGGGAAGGAGGGAGGGAGGAAGGGCGGGTGGAAAAAGGCCAGGCGACAAAAACGAGCGCAGCGTAGCGCTGCCCAGTGCTCAGTCTCCCACCGCTGCCACAGCCGGTGCCATGTTCCCCCCCCCACTCCACACACCGCCCATCAACCAACATCCCCCCCCTGTCACTCCCTGACCCGAGCGGGGAACTTCTGCCAAGTTTCCTCCCCGGTTCCCCGGTCCCCCGGTCCCCCAGTCCCCCCGTCTCCCAGTCAGAAGGGCCTGTAGCGGCTCCTGACACCATGCAACTAAAAAGGTGAAATTCAGTTTCTTCATTCATTCTTTTTTTTTTTTTTTGGAAAGTGGGTTAAGGGTAACCCGCGTGCCAACCTCCCCCGGTGTAGAATGATGTAGAATGAATGTATACGTATGTGCACGATGTATGTGTGGATGAATAGTGTGCTTGTATACCTTACAAAGTCAGGAGACTCTCTCCCTCTCTCTCTCTCTCTCTCCGTTATGTAAATGAGGCCCAGTCTCATGACTGTTGACAGTCAATGCATGATGCAATGGTTAAAGCCATGCTTCAGTTTTCCATACGACCTGATGGACCAATGACATGTGCATATCGAGCTGTTCCTGAACGCTGAAAAAGTCACACTCAATGACTCATTACTTATTATTCAACCCACTGTGCAGTGAGATTTTGAATGAGATGTTTTTAAGGTACACACAAGATACACTGCTACTATAAAGATACACTGCTACTATAAAGTATCAGTGTCAGAGCAGGTGGGGGGTGGGTGTGGGAGATAAGGGCGCCCCCTGCTGAGGTGTTACTGAGCATTTACAGAAATCACACAGACCCCCACCTTCCCCCCCCCCCTCCTCCTCGACCCTTGTTTCGCCTCTTCAGACCCACAGGCACTCAGGTCTCACTCGCCCCACTATCTCGCCTCCACCCGTCTCAATCTAGTTCTCTATGAACTCTCTTCTTCCTTGGTCTCTCTCTAGCCCACTATACCGCTCTTTATCTCCCCACTCCGTCTCCGGCGGTCTCCTCCTCCTTCACCCCCTGAGCGTCTTCAGGCCTCACGTCACACCTTGCCAGATCCACCGCGGCCCGACTCTGACCTGGATGGCGTATTAAAGCACCCGGCCAGGAAATGAGCGCCTGTGCCTGTGACTTGCTGTTTAGCTTATTGTCATCGGTGTCGCCGTCGCCGCCGTCGCCGTCTATGGATGAGGGTGGTTTTGTGGGCACGTCCTTTGTCACCTCGTTTCCTCGCCCTTTCATTGTCGTCTAAACGAGCGGTTGGGCTCTGTAGAGGTGACAGACAGGGGGTTGTCAGTATGGGAACGAGACCAAGTGAAGGCCTGGTATGGATCCGTCACAATCTCACCACGCAAAAGAGAGATTCCTCAGCGGGAACGCCATATCCTTTGGTCCATTTAAGTCACAAGAGCTAATGCCTGTTGAAACAGCTGCTGCGGTTTAGGTTTACCCCACGAAAAGAATGATGAAGTCTCAGAGAGAGACACAGAGAGAGACCGGGGGGATACGAGGCCTGACTTCTGCAACAATGCCAAGAGGAGATGATAGGCCGCAGTAAAACCAGGCCCAGGCATCTAATTTGGGGAGCCCTGGACGGCACACAACATACCGAGGAGAATAGCTCCCTCGGTCGACATGGAAATTGTCTGGGGGGAGGGGTGGGGTGGAGGGGGGGTGGGGTGGGGTGGGGTGGGGTGGGGTGGGGGGGCTGGAGTCGGAGCCAATTAAAACAAACATGAAAATAAGTGAAGTCGCCTCGGCCGCCAAGGGAGCTGATATTAGGTGGTCTTTTCTGCGTTTACTTATTAAAGGCCCACATCTGCAAGCGTGTCTGTGTTGAGTAGCATTCTGACGCTGGCTGTCATGTCTTCCCGTCTGGTGCGGTGTTACGTATGGGGGGAGACTTATGGAGACCCTCCTCCCGTCGTATTAGTTTGAGGATGTCCCACCTCCTCTCCCACCCCCTCCCACACGGCCCCTGTGTGATGGTTTCCACTTCCTGTTTGCGCTCCCCCCTCTTTCTTCCTCCTATATGCTCCCCTCGCTCAGGGACATCTGGGGAACACATTGAGACGCTGCGCCGCTGCCACCAGCTACACCACACATTAAGTACTAGCACACGCACACAGGCACGGAGAATCTGTGCGTCATTCGTACGCTTGTGTGCTGCCGTGCACGCTGCAACACAACACACAGCAGAGATGCGACGGTCTAGTCTTCTGCTGTGTCGTCCTTTGCTTTCTGTTCTTTTTTAGTTTTGTTTTTCACTGCCCCCTCCCCCCTCCCTCTTCATCTCATCCCTCCTCCACTCAGAGTTTCTCCTCCTCATCTCCTCTTTCTGTCAGTCCCCATCTTTTCTCCTACTTAACCACCACCTCTCTCTCTCTCTCTCTCTCTCTCTGTCTCTCTGTCTATCTCTCTCTCTCTCTCTGTCTCTCTCTCTCTCTCTCTCTCTCTCTCTGTCTCTCTCTCTCTCTCGTGCTCAAGTGTTTAAGGCTATTATCCCCATGACTGCTGACCTGTGGCTTGGCTGACAGGGAGGTCAAAGAGGAGACCGATAGGAAGGGAGATGAGGCAGAAAAGTGCGGGGCCAGGTCAGATGGTGGCACCAGGGGCCCCAGACAGGGATATCGCCCCGGGGACAGGTCAGCGCTCCCGAAAGACATGTGTGTGTGTGTGTGTGCACACGTATGCATGCGCGTGCAGCCGTGCACACAGAAACACACCCACATACATTCCTAGAACTACCTATAGGCACATCCACGCACATGTCCACTGCCTTCCGCTGCAGCATACTTCTTGCAGAAAAAATGTTATTCCCGAGGTCATAAGAACAAAATGACATAATGCCAGAGAGAAAACAAACAAATCGACAAAAGCATCCTTTCGTTAGCCTACTACACTTTGCAACTGTAAGATTTTTTAACTAGCCAAACATCTCCACAGAGGATATCAATGAAACATCTTGTGTGATGGGTCAGAAACTGAAGCTGCTCGTCATTTATTTTATTTAATTGACGTAATCCGATCCAGGATGAAAAAAACAGCACTCCAGCGCTGCATACAGTGGGCACGGTCTAACGTTCAGCGCTCAGAGCAAAGCCACATCGAGAATGAAACAATTTAGCCCGTAATGATGAGCTTGTTCGGTTTTCGGCGAGCCAAAACCAAACTTGAACTTTTTAGAAGCAGAAACCACAGGTGAAATTGAGCGGGTGTTGTGTGTCGTTGTGTGTCCATTATCTGTGAGCGTGAGCAGCAGGATAGAGGGGCAGCTAACTCGGCCTGCATGGTGAGTGGTGACTGGAAACGACATCAACCTACACAATATAAAATAAGTGCACACTGTCAAATCCTCAGTGTATAATTTATCCATTTTACACGTGTAACCAAATGAGGGTCCATTTGGTAACATGTTATTGTTTACGCTCTCAAACTCAGGATTTCACCGTGTACAGTATATGGATATACAGGCTCTGGTACAGTAGATACACAGGCAGACAGATGGCGCTATACTGTATGTCCAGATAGCTGGGAATAGAAATGGGAGACGCATTCCTTCGCCCTGTTTTTATTATGATAATTGAAAGGGGGGGTGGTCTGTGTTCACTCTGAGGTATATCTAACCACCCCCCCCCCCCACCCCACCCCACCCCGCCCGCCTCCACAATCGCCCCTGTTCCCCAAACAAGCCTGATTTATCAGAGCACTATCGCAGAACTAGCGGCCCTCTTAACCATTGGCTGCGTGGACGCTACAGAAACAGATTAGATTTATACACAGTGCCTGAAACGGTGCCAAGAGATGCAGTGGCTACGGAGTATATCTGCGCTGTCTGCGTCTACTTCCTGAGTCACGGTCGGGATATGACAAGTATTTTCTCTCCTTCTACATATCTTTCTTTATAGGACAGGTCTTTGGCACCAGCTAAAGCGCCAATCTTTCCAT
>NC_139712.1:50423734-50451234 GCF_964188405.1 Protomyctophum parallelum | reverse complement strand
CTGTCCCTGCTGTTCTCTGCAAACACATAAATCCTCAAGTGAAATGCACACTCCGTGCACAAGAGTGGTCTAAGTAACACACCCTGTGGTTTCCATGTGAAAAAAAAAAATCTATAAACTGACAGAAAACGCGATAAGACATTCGTTCTGAGGAACCCTCTGAGCTGAAATGATAAGACATTCGTTCTGAGGAACCCTCTGAGCTGAAATGATAAGACATTCGTTCTGAGGAACCCTCTGAGCTGAAATGATAAGACATTCGTTCTGAGGAACCCTCTGAGCTGAAATGTAAAGCAAGGCAGTTTGATTTGTGCAGCAAAGGAAACAGACTTAAAGGAGAATTCCATGCTATAATGCTTTCTTATCTTTCTTACCTCTCTTTGTAGTTGTTACGTCCCCACCAAAGAGGTCCAGGTGTTTTTTTGTGCAAAAACTCCTTATTGGCTATTTTCCCTACCATAAGCCCTCAATGAATTGCATTGCATTGAATGGGAATTGAATGGGGCTATGGGGTGTTATGCTAATTTGCTTATTTCCATCTAAATAAGTAGTAAAGTGTGCCGCTTGGGATATTATTTACATTATGAAGAGAGGATATATACAAAGAAATTATAATTTTGAGCGATGGAAATAAGCGAATTAGCACAACACCCCACAGCCCTATTAAATTCCTATTAAATTCAATGCAATTAATTTAGGGCTTATGGTAGGGGAAATAGCCAATAAGGAGCTTTTGCACAAAAAAACACCTGGACCTCTTTGGTGTGGACGTAACAACTACAAAGAAAGGTAAGAAAGCCTTTTAGTATGGAATTCTCCTTTAAGAATAACAAATAAACGCAGGAGAGAAAGATAATGCTGCTTCCCCACGTTTATGCAGTGGACAGGTATACTGTATCTTGTGCACTAAAACCGTACATGCAGTCCATCGTTGCGCTCTCGTCATACGCATCTGTCAGTCAACTCTATACCAGACAAGACCACACGAGAGCATCTGAGATAATCACAAGTGACAGACTGCGAGCGATGCTTTCAGGTGTGAATGTCTGCACGTCATCTTGGGGAGGACCAATGGGAGGGCCCAGGTGCAGCCCTGTCTGCGCATCCTCTTGGGGAGGACCAATGGGAGAACCTTAGAGGAGAGCCAGGTGCACACAGGTCTGCACTTTGACAAACCAGGAAATGACTTACAGTCTTTAAACGTTTGAAAGGCCATTTGTTACTCAGCAGGTGAACTGAGGTCTGCTGCCACCCGGAGTACACTGTGACACACACACACACACACACACACACACACACACACACACACACACACACACACACACACACACACACACACACACACACACACACACACACACACACACACACACACACACACACACACACACACACACACACACACACACACACACAGCAGGAGAGAGGGAGTGGCAGGCATAGGCAGGTTGTTTGACCTGGACCTGGTAATTGCTTTAGTTCCCTGCCATAAAAGCAATAAAGCCTTATCACTAGATAAATAAAGCTGGCCCATTACGGCCTAAGGAGCGCTATAAATATTTCCCAATTATCAATAATCCAGCCGGGTGGCGTCCGATATGTGTCCATTCCCCCTGTGTCATCACAGCATCGACACCATAGCAACAACAGCCAGCAGGCGGATAAGATAGTGGAGCATTCCTTTCTGCTTAGCAGAGACCATATAGAGCAGGGACACTCCTCTCTTAAAGGCTATAGGCAGATAATTACCAGTGTTGCCATGTAGGCTACGCTTATTATAAGGGACTTATGATCTTTGGGGTTTTCTGTCCCTTGTAAATATTGGTAGTTGCGGGTTGCGTTTTTTTTCTGGGGGCTTGTTTCTAAAGTTTAGTTGCTATAAACCAGTGGTTCTCAAATACTTCCATGTCATGGACCCCCAAATATGAATATGTATTTGTCCCTATCTGAACCCCATCTGAAAACGTTTTGTGCCAGGGAACCCCCATACCAGATGTGTCGTTTCAAAACCCTTCTAAATGTTCCACATTTTATGTCACGTTTCTTTTCAAATAGCCGATAGCCTACAAGCAACAACACTATGATAATTATGCACGGATAGCAATCTAATGTCATGTTTCAGTGTCCGCTCTACAGTGTATAGCCTATACCTCTTCTAATACCCTCTTTGTAGGCTATTTCTATATCCATCTCTCCGTTTACTGGACTGAATGGATGGTCAGTGTCCAAACGGCTCAGGTTCCTGTGTCTGTTGGTCCCATTATGCTGGTAAATGCTCAGCACAATGAACTTGAATGGGGTGAATAAATGCCATGCCTTTTCTTCCGTGTCTGGATCCTAACTGCTGACTTCTAGCCTAAAGCGGAGTTTGAAGGATCGTAAACACAAATCATAAAGTCATAAAGCAAACCAAGCCACAGAGAAAGGCTGACTCGGTTCTGCCAGGTCAATCTAATGCAATCACATTGTTTCTCTTTCCAAGAAAAGTATAGAGAAAAAAAGAGAAAGAAGAATCTCTCTATTGCTACATTCTCAGAAAGTCCCCACGTTGTTGTCAGCCCTGACTCGTCTATTCTTTCCCTGGAAATAGACGCATTCTTGTTTTGGAAAACAAGCCTGCTGTAGAAAGGTTTCATTGTGAAGTGCTGAAACTAGTTATACAGTAAGGTCATGCTGTGGTGAGGGTACAGTAGGCGCTGCTCTAATTGTCACTATAATCAAGTCCTGTTCAAAAATCTCCACAATTTGTGTAGATTTTTCAATTGTTTTCAATTATTTTATTGGTTGAGCCCCTAACGGGTGGGATTTACAAGATTAGGGTAACAAATATTTCCGTTATTATTATGCAATTATTAAAGATATTTATTTTTTTGCGGCTTACGCCTTTTATACATTTTTGAAGGGACAGACAGTAGGCTGACAGGAAACGGGAGAGAGAGATGGGGGGATGACATGCAGTAAAGGCCGTGTCGGGCTCGGGAGTCGAACCCGCGGCACACTGTGACTGGATTACAAGTCAGGTGCCCAGACCGTTACGCCACGGCCTGGGCCATTATGCAATTATTAAACAAATGTCTGTGATTGTCAGATTTTTGCTTGCACACACACACACACACACACACACACACACACACACACACACACACACACACGAACGCACCCATGCACACACAAATGCATGCGTGAGAGAGATCAGGCTTGGAAGCTCAGTAGATGGGCACTGTATTTCTTCATTTTCCACTAGATCTTGGAGCGTTGTTTAACTGTTGCATGAATCATGCTTGTGCTGCATTCCCAGGGATGTGTATTAAATGCTTCATTAGCCAGGCCAAGAGAACATTAGTTTCCAAAAGCTCTCTCGCCCTCTCGCCCCTCAGGCGTTGGAGCGTGGGTATGATGGCTGCCCTTGGCCATGTGCCCGCCTGTCTCTGTGTGTGTGTGTGTGTGTGTGTGTGTGTGTGTGTGTGTGTGTGCGCGCATATGTGTGTGTGAATGCATGTGTGTGTTTGTACGTGCGTGTACATGTTTGTGAGCATATTACACTACACTACACTACGCAACAAGATCAAACCGTCGATACGAGTGAAAAGAAGCAAAAAGCCATTAAAAGTATTAACAAGCTGAGCTGTCAAGTCAGATGAGTTTAAACCACCAGTGTTTCTTGGGGCGTCTCCCCTCCCCTGAGGCGGCGCCTGCCACTATACAACCTTACATGTCATCTTTTCTTTCTCCTCCTTTTCTTTTCTTGTAGTTTGTAGCTACACTCTGTTGTCAGCCACTCAGCATTGCCATGTGCCATTACCAGAGGTGGGAGGAAGTCCCTATGTTGCAAGTCCAAGTCGAGTCTCAAGTCTTTGCTCTCAAGTCAAGTCAAGTCTCAAGTCTTTGGCATTCAAGTCCCAAGCAAGTCCAAGTCCTGAACTTTTAGTTTCGAGTCCCAACCAAGTCCTAAGCATTTTGTTTCAAGTCCCAACCAAGTCCTTACCTTTTGTTTCGAGTCCCATCAAGTCCTAAGCATTTTGTTTCAAGTCCCAACCAAGTCCTTACCTTTTGTTTCGAGTCCCAAACAAGTCCCACCAAGACATAATACTAATTAATGATATGTAAAGATTTACATAAATCATGAGCATCTATTGAGCCATTTAGATCATGTCAAAGGTCATGTCTCACCGAGACACAGGATCTGACACAAATTAAATGTTTCCCCTGAGCAAGCAGGCTATTATTATTACAATGGTAAAATGTCATTACTTGCACTGAAAAGGTGTTCAAATCCAGGGTAGAAGAGGAATGTTACATAATGCCTCGATCCACTTTTTCCACTCCCGATCCGATACCGATCTAAAATCATCAAAACCGATCCGATAACTGATACCGATCCGATATCGATCCAATCCGATCCAGCACATATTTAAGTCGCTCTATGCTTTCCCAAATCTGTCAGACATTTTTTTATCTTTACCTTTTATTGCAGATTTTATAGTCTGGAATGTTGAATCAGGATTGATCAAGTGATAATATTATTACTCAAAACAGAGAACAACACCTCCCCAGAATAATAGTCAACAAACAAGTTCCACATGAGTATAGGTTGAGAATAACTGACCCATTTATTTTTAACAACTTGAGCCTATACTTCAAATGTGGAAGTGTTCTAGTGACAAATTATATGCCTTTTTTTATCCATACTATTTATTAGTATTATGCACATTATGCACAAAATTTTAAGGACCCAGCAATTTGTATCTCTGTGACCCCAAATTATTATTTTGTATTTGTTTATATTGTAAAATCAATGTCAATTTAGAGTGTACAAATGGAACCTATCATTTGGCTGGGAGTGGGGACCCCTGATCCCCAAACCGTGCATACTGTCCTACAGCTACACAGCACACTGTCTGTCCGTGACAATGGAAATAGTGTCTGTTTATTTAAGCATTGGTTAGCACTTAAGCAGTTATTAGCATCATAGCATGGTCTGTCACATAAGTATTGACAAACAGCGGTCATATTTGTCAACCAACTGTTGGGGACTGTGGGGATATATCATTTTAAGAACATGAGCATGTCGTCATGCTCAGCTGTCAGCTTGTTGCGCTGTTCCGTCTCTCGTCTAAGATGTTGACGCTAATCAATGCTAAAGATTAGCTTGCATGGAGCTAAGGCTGAAACTTTGCTGCTGTTGTTGCCACGGTGGCGAATCCATTTTTGCACTCGGCTGTTGGGTCTTTTTTGTTTTAGAATATATAATACTCCCATGCGGGAGCGGCTGTCAATGTGGCTTTCTCCACAGTCCACACTGAGTAGCAGCGCGCAGTAGGCTAATAGCTAGTGGCTAGCCTAGCAGCCTGCACTGTGCAAGACTGCCATTGTGAAGTGTGACTGGGGCTGCCAATGCCTCTGTAGCGCACACTGCTGGAGGAATAAAGTCCTGGAGTGGAGTACTAGAATGGACTGGAGTGGAGTGCTTGCAGTGCTTGGAATGGATCGGTCATTTTCGCTGTAGTCCGATCCGATCCCGATCACGTTTTTTGGCTGATATCGACCCGATATCCGATCCGCGGCATCCCTTTATATACAAATACCAAACTATTTTACATGTCATAAAAAAGATAATCAGATGCTGTAAGGTATTAAGTGACTTGAAAATGTTCAAGTCAAGAGGGCTCAAGTCAAGTCAAGTCTCAAGTCCTTGGCGTTCAAGTCAAGTCAAGTCTCAAGTCTTTGGCATTCAAGTCCCAAGCAAGTCCAAGTCTATTTTTGATTTGATCAAGCAAGTCTAAAGTCATCAAAATCGGGACTCGAGTCCAAGTCGAGTCTCGAGTCTCGAGTCCAAGTCCCCACCTCTGGCCATTACATTTTTCCTTTTTTTGTTTATTCCTTTTTGTTTTGCCAGAGCAAGAGCAAGGCGCTGAGCAACCCGCCCGGCGCCCGCTGTATAATTTCTATTAATTATGGCCCCCGCTGGAGCTGGTAATGGCAGCTTGCAGTGTCTTGTTGCTGGTTGTGACATGTAGACAATGCTCAGGTTCACAGCGTGTAAAGCGACTTGGTGGTGAATCACACACCGCAGCACGTAAGGTGCAGGCGCCGAACACGCACGTTTAAAAATAGAGGCGGCTAGCGGCAGCCACTAAACTCCATCGAAAACCTTTTAATAGCCATATGGCAGATGAGACAGGAGAAAAGAAAAAGGGAAAATAGGCGGTAGAAGATATCAAAGGGGTAAAATCAGGTTACGTTCTCTCGGCAGCGCTGGTGGCCGTTTTGCTAAACAGCATAATTACACTTTATTTGTCCCTTCTATAATATGTAATAAAGACGTGGAGCAGACACACCCTGCACGCTGCCAAATCTAGAGTGTCAATTTGACTCTGAGAGTGTAAGAGACAGACCCGTATGGGATTGTGTGTCTTAAATTGGCACCCAGGACCTTTGCAGCGTAATAGCCGCTGAGAAGCCATTGAGACTAAACAAACCCGTTGATAACAGAGGGCGTGCTATCAAGTTCACATGTCATAAAAATGACGCTTGTTCCAAAAAGTGTGATGCATCATTTTGTCAGTTATATGAGATACAAAGGAGGCAGTAAAGTTGACTCTATACTCCTTAGTGACTTTACAGCATTATGACTATAGGTCTATAGGTCCTGGCCTGGGGAGACCAAAGAACATCGCAATTATTCTTTTCAGTGGTAACTTGGGAGGAATTCAAATGCACACACACACGCATGAACACACACACGCACACGCACACACACACACACACACACACACACACACACACACACACACACACACACACACACACACACACACACACACACACACACACACACACACACACTCAGTTGCCAGAGAGGCAGACTCATAGGCTGGGGCCATTGGCTGTGTTGGTGCCTGGGGGCCCCGGTGGGTTTGTTTGTGGTTTGTTTGCCTGGGGGGGGAGGGAGTGGGGGGGGGGTTTGCCCACAGCGCTCTGCCTGGCACCAGGCTGTCCCAGAGCTACGTCGCTGCCTCTCTGGAGGCAGAGAGAGCAGCCTTTGTTTCTACCAGCAGACACTGCTGAGAACCCTCTGGGATGGCCATGATGATGATGATGATGATTAAGATGATGACGCTGTCTTTGGGGGGCGTGTCCGGCGGAACGGATACGTCGAGGTCGTCTCACTGAATGGAGACTGCTGACTATATGTGCGAGCGAACACGAACACACACACACACACACACACACACACACACACACACACACACACACACGCTTGAGTCAGCATATGTGCGCTTGCTTTTGTTTCTGTGTCTGCAAATGTAAGTGTGTGTGTGTGTGTGTGTGTGTGTGTGTGTGTGTGTGTGTGTGTGTGTGTGTGTGTGTGTGTGTGTGTGTGTGACAGCGATTATCCAATTGGTCTCCACACACTGTGATTTATTATTCAACTTCCTGACAGAAGCAGACATGGCTCCACGAAAAAAAAGGCCTTCCTTGTAATTGTCTTTTTGCTCGGCGAAGAGTCGTCTCCGGGTATAAATATAATGACGGCTTTGAAAACATGCCGAGTTAGAAAGATGACTTATCACAGTCAGAGAGCGAGAGATCATATGGTCTGCAGCTGAGAAACAACCAAAGACAGAGAGACAGAGAGAGAGAGAGTGTGTGTGTGCACCAGTGTTGTTTTCGTCGACTAAAACTAAGACGAAAAATGTTCGTCGACTACCTTTTTTCACTGACAAAAACAAATGGAAACTAAATGAAAGCTAAGCTACGATGACCAAAACTAAGACTAAATATACTGACAATTTCGTCGACAAATAAAAACTAGACTAAAATGTTAGGAAGGGACTAGTGGACAAGAGATCCAGTATAAGTCATTTTACACTCGGTTGCATGCTGAAAATAGCCGATCTACGACGCGTTGTGAGCTTGTAGATCGGCTATTTTCAGCAAGTGTAAAAACACTCATTACGACGGCATCAAGACCCGCCAAAATACATTTTAGTCGACTAAATCAACTGTAGATTTAGTCGACTAAAATCGTATGACATTCAGTCGACTAAAACTAGACTAACACTAAGACATTTCCAGGTGACTAAAATGTGACTAAAACTAAATGAAGTTTCAGTCAAAAACAACACTGGTGTGCACATGTGCGTGTGCATGTGTGTGCGCGTGCGTGCGTGTCGGAAGTATACAGAAAGAATTCTGAAAGAAGCAGCCACAGAGAATGCAAATGAGTGTGAGAGCGACGACAAAAAAAATGTATGGGTTGAACATGAGAGGGGGGGGGGGGGGGAGCTCAAATGAGTGTGAGAAAAGTGAGAGTGCAAACAAGGATGAGAATGTACCAGCAGAGCGGTGCAGAGTAGTAAACATTAATTTATTGGCTGTGGTTATTACGGAAAGGAGACAGGGTTCTGTGAGAGAGGAGAGGAGGAGGACAGGCAGTCTCCTCTCCTCTCCTGGTTTGTGCTGACCTATATGGTGGAGAGTAACGCACCATATTTACTTAAGTAGGCTACTATATATACTGCAACGCTGACAAAGGCTCCAAGACTAACTGCGTACGTTATTGTGCTGTCTGCTCTGCCAACCATAAAATAATAAAGTGCCTTAAAGGACATGTCCGTGAGTGCTGGTATTCTCTTCTTAGATATTTCTTGTAAACTTAAGTACTGTACTTAAGTACAATTTTGAGGTATTTGCCCTTTACGTCATGGGTATACTTCCATGTTCCAATGCTTTTACTTCTACTTCTACTTATTTGGAAACTTTAGTTACTTTGAAGATTTTGATTATTATTACAAAAACATTCATACAGAAACCACTTCAACCCTATATTTCCGGTCATTCGAAAATAGTGCTGTTATTAAAAATGCTATTTTCAAAAAGATTTTTGAAAACTTGAAATGGGACATTCTGCGTATTTTGGTACTTTTGTGCTTTTAATCAAGTCATTTTTGAATTCTGGACTTGTACTTTGTAAAGAATTGATACTTTTACTTAAGTAAAACATTTGAGTATACTTTTCAACACCACTGGAGAGAGGAGACAGGGCTATAGAGGACAGGCAGTCTCCTCTCCTCTCCTCTCCTCTCCTCTCCTCTCCTCTCCTCTCCTCTCCTCTCCTCTCCTCTCCTCTCCTCTCCTCTCCTCTCCTCTCCTCCCCCCTCCCCTCCCCTCCCCTCCTCCCCTCCCCTCCCCTCCCCTCCCCTCCCCTCCCCTTCTCTCCTCTCCTCTCCTCTCCTCTCCTCTTCCACGCACACTTCCTGGTTAGTCCTATATAATTTATGCCTTGTCTCACCTCAGGAGGCTGCCCTGCAGATGCGTTCCCAGAGACCATGTCCAAGTCGTAATAGGAGCCATGTTTGGGTAAAAAGTTTCGATTTAGAAGGTTTCTTTTCTTTGGCCATGGGGTTCGGTCTGGTTCGGTCTTCTTCTTGTGAAGTTTAGCTTATAATGTCACAAATCACAGCATGTATCTCTGCTCTCTAATGCATAGCAGGATACATCCAAGTTTTAACTTGGTCCAGGGAGAAAATGTGCTTATCGGGAGTGTAATTTTATTGAGTTGTGCTTTCGTTTGAAATGTACCTATTCTGCAAACTGTTAATCAATCAATCAATAATTATATAAGTCTAGACTTAACGACGTTAAGTCTAGACTTATATGATTGATACGGTAAGTTACCGTATATACGTATGTGTGGGGGTGAGATTTAAAAAAGTATTTAAAAAAAAGTCTAGACTTGTATTTTGATGGAATTAGAACATTAAAATAAAACAAAATTGACACAGAGTGAAGAAAATGCGTTACAAAATCGTGGGATACAAAAAAAATAAAAAATAAAAATCACACCCGTGTGAAGTGAGAGGCGCTCATCATCGTACATCAATTGTCAATGACATTTAATGTTTGTTTTGCCACAAATTTACATTGACCTAATTTCTCCTTTCACTGTCAATGGCAAATATGAGACGTGTGGGGACAAGATTTATGTCATATTTGGCAGACATTTGACCTAATTTCTCCTTTCATTGTCAATGGCAAATATTGAGACGTGTGGGGACAAATGCTCTATATAGGAGGGGCTAGCGCCCCTCAAAAATCACACCCCTGTGAAGTGAGGGGCGCTCTAATACTATAAACATCATCATACATCATCTCATGAACAACTGAATTTATGTGATTGGTTGGCCGATTTGCTCGTCTATAACATACATGTTCCACCTTCATTGTCAATGGCATTTAATGTTTGTGTTGCCATATTAAACATTGGCATATTTGTGGCACATATGACCAAAATTCTCCTTTCATTGGCAATGGCAAATATGAGACGTGAGGGGACAAAAGCTGTATAGGAGGGGACAGTGAGTGCCCCTCACTTGCGCGAAGTGAGTGCGGTGCCTTTTATAACGATGATGATGTATGGTGATGATGTATTGACACATGGTGTCACAGGGGGGGTCGACACACACACACACACACACACACACACACACACACACACACACACACACACACACACACACACACACACACACACACACACACACACACACACACACACACACACACACACACACACACACACACACACACACAATTCTAGGTTCGATTTGAGGGAATACAATGCGGCTATACCACAACCACAGTACAATGCACCTGTACCACAATACAACACCATTATACCACAGTACAATGCACCTGTACCACAGTACAACACCATTATACCACAGTACAATGCACCTGTACCACAATACAACACCATTATACCACAGTACAATGCACCTGTACCACAGTACAACACCATTATACCACAGTACAATGCACCTGTACCACAATACAACACCATTATACCACAGTACAATGCACCTGTACCACAATACAACACCATTATACCACAGTACAATGCACCTGTACCACAGTACAACACCATTATACCACAGTACAATGCACCTGTACCACAATACAACACCATTATACCACAGTACAATGCACCTGTACCACAGTACAACACCATTATACCACAGTACAATGCACCTGTACCACAATACAACACCATTATACCACAGTACAATGCACCTGTACCACAATACAATGCACCTGTACCACAGTACAACACCATTATACCACAGTACAATGCACCTGTACCACAGTACAACACCATTATACCACAGTACAATGCACCTGTACCACAATACAACACCATTATACCACAGTACAATGCACCTGTACCACAATACAACACCATTATACCACAGTACAATGCACCTGTACCACAGTACCACACCATTATACCACAGTACAATGCACCTGTACCACAATACAACACCATTATACCACAGTACAATGCACCTGTACCACAGTACAACACCATTATACCACAGTACAATGCACCTGTACCACAGTACAACACCATTATACCACAGTACAATGCACCTGTACCACAGTACAACACCATTATACCACAGTACAATGCACCTGTACCACAGTACAACACCATTATACCACAGTACAATGCACCTGTACCACAATACAACACCATTATACCACAGTACAATGCACCTGTACCACAATACAACACCATTATACCACAGTACAATGCACCTGTACCACAATACAACACCATTATACCACAGTACAATGCACCTGTACCACAGTACAACACCATTATACCACAGTACAATGCACCTGTACCACAGTACAACACCATTATACCACAGTACAATGCACCTGTACCACAGTACAACACCATTATACCACAGTACAATGCACCTGTACCACAGTACAACACCATTATACCACAGTACAATGCACCTGTACCACAGTACCACACCATTATACCACAGTACAATGCACCTGTACCACAATACAACACCATTATACCACAGTACAATGCACCTGTACCACAGTACAACACCATTATACCACAGTACAATGCACCTGTACCACAATACAACACCATTATACCACAGTACAATGCACCTGTACCACAATACAACACCATTATACCACAGTACAATGCACCTGTACCACAATACAACACCATTATACCACAGTACAATGCACCTGTACCACAGTACAACACCATTATACCACAGTACAATGCACCTGTACCACAGTACCACACCATTATACCACAGTACAATGCACCTGTACCACAATACAACACCATTATACCACAGTACAATGCACCTGTACCACAATACAACACCATTATACCACAGTACAATGCACCTGTACCACAATACAACACCATTATACCACAGTACAATGCACCTGTACCACAATACAACACCATTATACCACAGTACAATGCACCTGTACCACAGTACAACACCATTATACCACAGTACAATGCACCTGTACCACAGTACAACACCATTATACCACAGTACAATGCACCTGTACCACAGTACAACACCATTATACCACAGTACAATGCACCTGTACCACAATACAACACCATTATACCACAGTACAATGCACCTGTACCACAGTACAACACCATTATACCACAGTACAATGCACCTGTACCACAGTACAACACTATTATACCACAGTACAATGCACCTGTACCACAGTACAACACCATTATACCACAGTACAATGCACCTGTACCACAGTACCACACCATTATACCACAGTACAATGCACCTGTACCACAATACAACACCATTATACCACAGTACAATGCACCTGTACCACAGTACAACACCATTATACCACAGTACAATGCACCTGTACCACAGTACAACACCATTATACCACAGTACAATGCACCTGTACCACAGTACCACACCATTATACCACAGTACAATGCACCTGTACCACAATACAACACCATTATACCACAGTACAATGCACCTGTACCACAATACAACACCATTATACCACAGTACAATGCACCTGTACCACAGTACAACACCATTATACCACAGTACAATGCACCTGTACCACAATACAACACCATTATACCACAGTACAATGCACCTGTACCACAGTACAACACCATTATACCACAGTACAATGCACCTGTACCACAATACAACACCATTATACCACAGTACAATGCACCTGTACCACAATACAACACCATTATACCACAGTACAATGCACCTGTACCACAGTACAACACCATTATACCACAGTACAATGCACCTGTACCACAATACAATGCACCTGTACCACAGTACAACACCATTATACCACAGTAAAAAACAACTTTAGTTTTTTCAACCAAGGTTCATGTTTTAGGTTGTTATTAGAGAAAGTAAAAGGTGAGAGTAATTTTTTTTTTCATTTGCTGCTTTCTCTCGTTTTGGGAATTTTAGCAGTTTTTTGACAGGGGTGCGGGGGCATTCGAGCATGGGGCTAAATATGTATTTTTTTACAAAATATTATGGCAATTTTTTATTTATTATTTACTAGTCCTAATAAACCCCAAGAAATTACATCTGGCCACAAAAGATCACAGGATCTATTGAATGTGACAAACTGACATATTGAGCCTATGACACACAGTATAAGCCTTCCTCCAGTAGGCTATACCTTCACATTCAGTAGATCCTGTGATATTCTGTGGCCAGATGTAATTTCCTGGGGTTTAATAGGACTATAGTAAATAATAAAAAAATAAATCACCATAAAATGTTGTAAAAAAATACATATTTAGCCCCATGCTCGAATGCCCCGCCCCGCTGTCAAAAAGAGCTAAAATCCCTAAAACGAAAGAAAGCAGCAAATGAAAAAAAATTAACACACACCTTTTACTTTCTCTAATAACAACCTAAAACATGAACCTTGGTTGAAAAAAACTAAAGTTGTCCTTTAAGTGTATTGTACTGTGGTATATTGTATTGTACTGTGGTACAGTATATTAAATGAATTGTACTCTGGTATAGTTGCATTGTACGGCTGTAGGTGGGGATGATGAATGAAATCAACAAAGCAACTGCTTTTTTTATGCCAATGCACCCTTCATTGCAAAACATGTCAATCAAATCACAGCACTAATCTCCCCTTTTAATGCAACAGGAGTTGCGTGCGCCTGAAAGTAATGCTGACATTTAACAAGAACACAATCCTCCTAAAAATATTGTGGTTAATTAAGAGTGTGATGTGATCAGGTGTCATATTATCCGCTGCCGGGTTTGGTAAATAATTTCCACAAAGATTGTTTAATTCTACAAAACAGTCTGAGATGGTTCATCTCAACAACGTAAACAGTAAGAGACAGAGTGTACTGTCAACTGGTGGATATTGTGAAACATTTCATATTTTGTTGGAGGATTAACTGAAGTGAAAGTTTAGTTTTCTTCCCTCTCGAGTTGTGTCCTCAGGCGACGGTGTGCCATCCTGTCGGAGAGAGGAAATCCTTTAATTCAGGACCACAAACTCAATATTTACCTTGAGTAGCGGGCCATTAGGTCCAATGCTAATGGCAGCCAAGGTTCTTCTTTTTTTTTAACCAGGTGACACATAGCACACCTTTCCAATGTTTTGTTTTGAGCGAGTGCGTTTGCATATTCATATTTAAGGCACATTTAGCTATTATTATTAGCTATTATATAATTCTTATTTTAAATACAGCTCTGTTACAAACCAGCAGTGGTGGACAGTAACTAAGCATATTTACTTGAGTAGGCTACTGTACTTCGGTACATTTTGGGGAGTGCTTTACTATGTGTGTGAATTAATCACTTAAGCCGTACTTTAAAAATAGTGCAAATTGCAGATCTACAGGCTGACAACGTGTCCCATCACAATGCGTCATGAGCTTTATGTTCACTAAAATATAAAATATATGTTATTGAAAACTTTAGGGAGATCTTTGACCTTTGGGGCGAAATTGTCCAATTTTCATTGGAGCAATGCCTTGATTTAAAAAATACAATTACTTCGTAATTTGTACTTTGAATACCAATAGTAATTTTAAAAGCAAGTCATTTTTAATACTTTAATATTTTTAAAGGCACTCCAGTATGTTAACTCAAGTATACATTTGACTGAGCAGCTGAAGTTAGTATAGTTTCTTTGACTCTAGAACTGAGTCCTTTGCCCACCTCCGGTTCTGTTCTGAGGGAGCGTGTCTGAGCATTTATGGCACATTTTGCTATGGAAAAGACTTCAGCTACTCTGCTTTACGACCCAGAACCTTGAACTCCGCCGCCTGCTTCCACCATGACTTGTTTACTGTCAGTCCAAATTCGCATTTGTTACACTGTTGCTTTTCAAAGAGATATTCCTTAGTTGTTTTTCGTCAGGTTGATCCCGTCTCGTTGGGTTGAAGTGGGTTCATGATGTTTGCTGCAGGTATAGGCTTGGATTTCTCCCCAAAGAACAAAAATATGGTGGTAGGGAGCTAGGGAGAGAGAGAGAGGGGGGGGGGGGAGAGGGAGAGAGAGAGAGAGAGAGGGAGGGAGAGAGGGACAGACCGGAACACAGACCGAGGGGGAAAGAGACAGAGACATGACTTACGAGGAGCGAGGAGGGCTGCAAGACCACAGGGCTGCTTCCTTCCTAGCTCCATCATGCTCACCCAGGGGCCGTCGGTACCAAACAGCCCGGTATTTTTAGCTCTCTAATCGGAGGGGGAAATGCCACCTCTGGGCCTTGGGGGTCTAGGTGGGGAGCAGCCAAACATCCCCCTGGCCCATCCGGAGCCACACTGGCTGGAACACCCTGGCCTGACCCCCGGGCCCTGCAGGATATCACAGCCCGGGTCAAAGAGCAAGGCCTATGTGTGTGTGTGTGTGTGTGTGTGTGTGTGTGTCAGATTTGGACTGGATAAGTGTGTGTGAGTGTGTGCATGCATGCGATTGTCTGTGGATGTGTTTTATCGTGCCTGTGTTTGTGTGCGACACATTTTCCTTGTGTTCACATTTTAATCTGTGAATGTGTGTGTGTGTGTGTGTGTGTGTGTGTGTGTGTGTGTGTGTGTGTGTGTGTGTGTGATTTCCGTCATTTTGTATACTGTAGGCTATTATGCTGTGTTTTTCATGTTCCAAGACAAATTGAATATATAACTATGGCTTAATGCTTTGCGGTTCTCAATAAAACTAAAACAAATCAACATGTCCATTATACCCACATGGGTGATTTTAATGACGAGCTCACTTCATACGTCTGTGTTAGTGAGGTCACTCCACAAGTCAAATAAAATGTCTTCCAACTCATTGATCTCTGCCAGCTCCGTTTTGGATGAATTTACAGCTTCCTTTCCTGTTGCACGGTGTACAGCCCTGTTGTTATCCAGAGACCTCAGCCCCACAGCGACCTTGGTAAGACAAGAACTTCCTTTCTGTATGGGTGGAAGGTAACTAAGTACATTCATTCAAGTGCTGTACTTAAAGGGACATTTCACCGCTGGAAGAAACTCCATAGTCACTCAATGTTAATAGTATTTGTAGTAGTAACAGTATAGCACAATTAGAAATTTGCACTCTATGGCCAGAACAATAATGTAGTCCGTGTGTTTGACCAGGGTCCGACTGGATTGCTGGATGACCATAATGGCCATAATGCTTTGGTGCACTCACCCCACCTTGAGGAGAGAGGGAGGGCTGTATTTCTGAGACAACATGTAGTCCAGGAAGGAAGTGAGACCAGTGTCTGTGACATCGCAGACACTTTGAAATACTAAAATATCTATTAATATCTAATAAAAAAAAAACCCTAGAAAAGTGTTTCTTGTCCCCCAAACATCATTAAATTAAGATCTGGCTGCAAAAGAGGTGAAGTGGCCCTTTACAATTTTGAGGTTTACATACAGACATGCACTTTTAAAAGCGAGTAATTGTTTTAATGTTTCATCTTTAGCATCTGTGTAAAACCAGAAGTATTCTCAAAGGTTACGTTATTCTCTGACACTCCATTTCAACCGTCAGAAACCGAAACAACAACATGCTATTCCTTCCACACTCCCCTATTACCATAATTCTTCCAACACTTGTAACGAAATAACACACACAGACATGTGCTTGCACCCGTGCAAGCGCATACAAACACACTAAGTTCCAATACCAACTGTGTGCGCTGAAGGAGATGCTAATCTTTAATCCAGATATTGAAAATTAGAGACAGAGTTCTTTTCAAGCTGGTTGGACCTCTCTCTCTCTCTCTCTCCCTCCCTCTCTCTTCCCCTCTCTGTTTTCCATCCCTGCCTCTCCTCTCTCATCCCGTCTCTCCTGGATTCTCTGGTCAGGAAAATGTTTAGTGGTTGATTCCTACTTCCTGTAATTACCCCATTAGTCACGTCCCAGTAGTGGAGAGAGACAGCGGGGCAGAGGGCATGCAGGCTCCCTCCAACGCCCACAGTAACGTCCCATAGTGGAGAGAGACAGCGGGGCAGAGGGCACCCAGGCTTCCTCCAACGCCCACAGTAACGTCCCATAGTGGAGAGAGACAGCGGGGCAGAGGGCACCCAGGCTCCCTCCAACGCCCACAGTAACGTCCCATAGTGGAGAGAGACAGCAGGGCAGAGGGCACCCAGGCTCCCTCCAACGCCCACAGTAACGTCCCATAGTGGAGAGAGACAGCGGGGCAGAGGGCACCCAGGCTTCCTCCAACGCCCACAGTAACGTCCCATAGTGGGGAGAGACAGCGGGGCTGAGGGCACCCAGGCTTCCTCCAACGCCCACAGTAAGGTCCCATAGTGGGGAGAGACAGCGGGGCAGAGGGCACCCAGGCTCCCTCCAACGCCCACAGTAACGTCCCATAGTGGAGAGAGACAGCGGGGCAGATCAGGGCATCCAGGCTTCCTCCAACGCCCACAGTAACGTCCCATAGTGGAGAGAGACAGCGGGGCAGAGGGCACCCAGGCTCCCTCCAACGCCCACAGTAACGTCCCATAGTGGAGAGAGACAGCGGGGCAGATCAGGGCATCCAGGCTTCCTCCAACGCCCACAGTAACGTCCCATAGTGGAGAGAGACAGCGGGGCAGAGGGCACCCAGGCTCCCTCCAACGCCCACAGTAACGTCCCATAGTGGAGAGAGACAGCGGGGCAGAGGGCACCCAGGCTCCCTCCAACGCCCACAGTAACGCCCTCCACCACCATGCCTCTGCGATACGCTGCACAATTCAATCAAAGCCACTTCAAATGTTACTGAAATGTCCCAGTCTTTCACATAATGAAAATGTGGCTTAAAATTTTGATATATGAAATTCAACTGCAATTATACAACAACAAATCTGTCAAGCAGCAATATATAATTTCCTCTACCCCGAATTTGGACTCGGTTTCTTGCTCAAGTGCTGCTATTGCTCGGGAGATAAATTGAATCTTGACCATGACCTTCAGCTTCAGGTCAAAATTCGTGTCAGATCCTGGTGACGAGATCTACAGTAAATGTCCCAATAGAAGAGCAGGGAGACAAAATACTGTACAACCACCCCAATTCTAAAAGTTATATATTGTATTAACATACTCTACCATACAGATTGGACAAAATGTATACATTTTATACATTTTTTAAAAGTTAGACAGTGACTAGGCTTTAAACCTTGCAGGAACTCTCCACCCCGTACACACGCACGTGCACGCACGCACGCACGCACGCACGCACGCACGCACGCACGCACGCACGCACGCACGCACGCACGCACGCACACACACACACACACACACACACACACACACACACACACACACACACACACACACACACACACACACACACACACACACACACACACACACACACACACACACACACACACACACACACACACACACACACACACACACACACACACACACACACACACACACACACAGGTCATGTCTGTAATGTTTTAATGTCATTGTCAATCAGAGAAATAAAGAGAGTGGCGTTCAGTAGAGTGGTGTGGCGGTCTCTCTATTGAGTTAGGGCAGACATTAGCGCCAGAGCCTGTCTCTGTAGCTCACAGACACTGTAGTCTCCTTCTCATCTCTCTCTCTCTCTCTCTCTCTCTCTCCCCTCGGTGCAATATGCAGTGCCCCCCCACCGACTGACCAATAGTACAGGCTGATCATAAGCTAATCCGATTGATGTACTATAACTTGTTTTCCAGCCCACTCAATCTAATTTGCCTGGAGCCAGCCTCGCAGAGATGATTGTCAATATGATTCTCTCTCTCCCTGCTGTCTCTCTCTCTCTGTCTCTCTCTCTCGGAGGATTTGTAAAAGAGGATGTGCAGTGGTGGAGACGCGAGGCATTGCCTGTGATGGAATCCACAGCACCCGGAGGAGAAATGGACTGAATATTCTGCACGGCGCGTGTACAGTACAGTACAGTACATGCATTATAGCATGTGTGTAGCTTTATGAGCTGATCCTGCAGAGGTGCAGAATTAAGACTTCAGCACTTTTGCACGTTGATTTCAGTGGTGGACCTGAGATCAGATTCTAAAAATGTCAGTCGCTCTTCGATTTTTCAAAAATAGCAGACCTACAAGCTCGTAGCGCGCCACTCGGTGGCGCGATATGAGCTTGTAGATCTGCTATTTTTCAATAGCTAAAGCATAACATGATGCTGACACCAAAATGGGTGCCCGTTCAGAATGGGTTAATGTTTTCACTCTTTTGAGTGAAGAGTGCATAGTATACAAATTACAAACTACTGTACTAACCCTATTCAAGGGGAAAGGCCCGCTCTACTCGGACAGTTTGATATAGTTTCAGGCGTGTGCTGGGTACAGATTCCAAATGAACATATAGAAAATTAATTAAATCCGCACTTCCAGTCGAGTAAGAGTCTTTATTAATAAAGATAGTGCTCCGCAGCAGCAGTCATATAACCAGACATACAAACGCGCTTCGGCGCGCAGGCCTTCGTCAGTGTCAAAATTGACAGTGGAAGTACAGATTTAATTCATTTTTTATATGCATAGTATACAGGTCTTTGTTTGACCTTGAACTGTAGGCGAGACAGATGACCTGGAAACCAGACGAAACGGCCATTGCAATGACTTTTTTGATTTGACTCCCTCCAAAGTAGCGAGGGACCAATCAGAAACCAGTATGCAAATAACGGGGCAGGTTTATTATAAACAAATGTAACCGCCCCTTGGAAATGCACTAGCTTCCACTCAGAGACTCCAGGCTAATATCTACGCAGTGATATTAGTCTGGCCTCGCCAGGCTAAAGCAGAGAGGAAGGTGATATTAGTCTGGCCTCGCCAGGCTAAAGCAGAGAGGAAGGTGATATTAGTCTGGCCTCGCCAGGCTAAAGCAGAGAGGAGGGTGATATTAGTCTGGCCTCGCCAGGCTAAAGCAGAGAGGAAGGTGATATTAGTCTGGCCTCGCCAGGCTAAAGCAGAGAGGAAGGTGATATTAGTCTGGCCTCGCCAGGCTAAAGCAGAGAGGAAGGTGATATTAGTCTGGCCTCGCCAGGCTAAAGCAGAGAGGAAGGTGATAGATCAGGTACAGAACACTGATGAAGGGCAATGTTTCCATGAACCTGGCCTGACCTCTTGTTGGAGAGGGAGAGAGAGAGAGAGAGAGAGATAGAGAGAGAGTGTGTGTGTGTGTGTGTGTGTGTGTGTGTGTGTGTGTGTGTGTGTGTGTGTGTGTGTGTGTGTGTGTGTGTGTGTGTGTGTGTGTGTGTGTGTGTGTGTGTGTGTGTGTGTGCGCGCGTGTGCATGTGTATGTGTGTGTGTGTGTGTGTGTGTGCAGAGACAGTAACAGAGACAGTGGGAGAGAGACTGTTTTGACTTGAAAGAGCCAGGAAAGCCATTCTCGGGGTAAACAATACAAAACATCCACAGCGTTTGTCCCTCCAGGTCCGAAGCCCGTTCTCCCTCCAAATCCACGGCTTAAGAAGAGGCAGGCTCAACGTAATCACACGAGTGCTTGTATGAATTAGTAAGCACTCAGCAAAACTGTTAAACTCCAGCTGACATCTGTGCACGTCGTTAAATGGCCTCCGCGGAGCGAGGAAAGGCCCTTCTCTTTTTACGCGTGTTTACGCAGGGCACTGGCATAAGTGCGCCACTGTAAACACAAAAGAGTTTGTCGGCGTACATTCGCCGGGGGGTCAAGAGGTTACGGTGAAAATGCCTTTGTAAAGAATGTTATTGTTTTTTTATTTTTTAGCTTCCATTTTTTTGTGGTGACCCACAAAGAGGTGGATAAAGGGAAAATGATCCGTATGCACTCAAGTAATGAAGTATCTCTCGCCACCGCTTTTGTGTCATGCCGCACAATGGCCATCGTGTGATACAGATCCCCCTCTCAGACGGGGCAAAGTGGCCGACCTATTGTGAGAGCGGGGCGTACGGGATCCGAGACCTAGCCTCTCTCCTCAATGTAGCGGGGAGTAATTATGATATAATTTTTCCTCTAGATTTCACCGAGTCCTCTCACTTTACTCAAAGCAGCCTTGAATTGGGCAGGCAGTAAACAGTAGGTGGCGAAAGCTCCCTAACATGAGAGAGAGAGGCTTGTGAGAGGGAGGGGGGTGGCTGTCAGGAACTCCAAAAAGGCTTTCCAGAAAAAACTAACTGATCTTCTCTGTCCAGGGACCAATGTGAGCGTATATTGTATTCTGATGCTGGCTGTACTAGTCATTTTATACGGTGTTGACAGCTCTGAGGTCTATTATCAGGTTCTAGAATCGTGTTTGAGCAGAGATCGACACAGAAGTGCTTAATGATTATACACTGAGGTGCGGTCACTGGATTTTAACTGGAACATATTAGGGTTGGGTGACGATACGAATACATCGTCAATCGCGAATATATGAATCCAATCGCCGAATATTTTTATTAGGCGATTTTTCGGGACGATTTTTAACTTGTAAAGTGTGAGCAACATGTGAATCAATTTGGGCCAGGAAAGTAGTAACAGCGGCCGGGTGGAAATCCCCTCCTCCCGTTATGGTATGGTCCGTCCCCGCAGCCTTGATGCTCAGTTGCTCACTCACTGTCACTGAGTCTCTGTGAGCCGAGGGACCTGTAGGCTACAGTACGGTTACTGTACTGTAGCCTACATGATTACATGTTGTTTACGCTCCGGAGTCCAGACCCATGCAGTTTAATAATATACAGTCACAACAGAATGCACACTGCTGTCTCGTGTCTCATCACAATCCCAATGCGCCACCCGTGAAGTCAGGGGAAAAAATAAAAAACAGGCTGGTAGTGTTAGTATAGATGAAAAATTGGCATATCGCCCAACCTTAGAACATATTGTGTGTTGTAAAACAACCTGAAAGTAGCTTACCTCATAAACCCTATATACTTTGTTGATTGGGGTCCACCAGGGGTCTGTATCTTTGACGGAAATAGCAAGCTAGTGTTTTGACATGTTGTGAGCTTAAAGGTTGTCTCTTTTCGCTGAATGTTTGCATATTGCGGCATGCCCAGTATAGGGACACAGGGATTAACGTGGTTTAGGTGTGTCACTTTTTACTCAATAATGTGTTTTGAAATGCATTATTCTGTGTTTATTGTGCTAACGTTGCACCAAATTACACTACCCTAGCCCCCCAAAAAAAGAAAAATGTACCAATGTACTAAACACTTTGACGGCGCCTAATTGTTTAATCCATTGTCATGGCCGCTGGCTCGTCTGATCAACAATCAACCATTGGACTATTTTTTGCCGGATTTTCGCGGTTGAAAGCTGCAAATACTTCAGCGTATGCTCTAAAGGTAAAACAATATTGGCAGAGTAGAATATTGGATTAAATAGCGGGGAACGCGGGTTATGCAGTAGAACAGTTAATGTATATACGTGTGCCTGTGCCCCGTGGTCACGCACACCGTCAACGAGGGCTTGCGTATACAATGTCATCACAACATACACGTTCCTTGTGGTGACAACAGCTCCGTACGGCTGAAGTGATGTCATCATACATTGTCACCCACATCATGAGCCGTCTGTCTCACTACCACAGTAGTTACTACACACAGGGATCAGACGCCTGCAGTCAAGCTGTTCTCACTGTTTATGCAACAGCCTGTCTCGGAGATGGACTGATAGTACAGACTGGGACGGCATCCTCTTGTCACCCCACCACCTCCAACCCCCAGTGTGACAGCACCTCTGTGAGTACGGTAACACAAAGCTACATCTTTACATATATATCACCTTTTTGAGGGGCGCTAGCCCCTCCAATAGATGGCTTTGGTAGATTACGTCATGTGGCAGCCAAGTCTATGGGATTGTTTAGGGCACTTTAACGTAAATCGTTTGCCAGCCAAGTCTATGGACTATAATGTTTGTTTAGGGCAGTAATGGATAACGTAAGACGTCATGTGGCCTACTGTATATAAATACATCTTGTGACTGATTCTGTTTTAAACAATAACACATCATGGAGGACGACGAGGATGATGATACTGTCAGATTGTTAGCCACGCCACTAAAGCACGAGAAGGAAATGGTCTTTTTAGACAGTATGACAGTGGAAATGTTCAGGACAATGACCAGTTTGAGCAATGCTACGATAGAAATGGTCCCTTGCCTTTAAGCCAAGAAAACACCAGCCAGGTAAACAGATAAGGATGTGAACATTACAAGGTGGGCAATGATAAAGATGATGATGCAACGCCACTGACAAACAAATTGACTATTAAGAAGAGATGGCAGTGGAAATGAATGAAAGTGACTGTGGCAGCCACAGTGGGCGCTCACTGTGTGATTATTATTATTATTTACTTTTTTACTTCAGAGCAATAGAATATCCGGTGTCTCTTATCATATCCAAGGTTTGGTATTCAAAGCACTGAGGCATGTATATCTCTGTAAATACAGTACATCCACATTCCTACCATTGCAATTCGCCTGACTCTTACAGACAGCAAATTCTATTCAAGTGTTGCAGTCTTTTGGGCCTATTTGTATTATGTTAATGTACTGTATCTAGCCTGAAGAAGGCCTGAAGGCTGTTATCTGCCGAAACATTGTTTTCTATTCCTCTGCATCCATAATACAATTTTGGTACTTTGGGCTATACCAGTGTGTGCGGACACCTTTATGTCTCTACTTTGGGCTATACCAGTGTGTGCGGACACCTTAATGTCTCTTGAAGACTATGCCGGTACCACTACAAGGACTTTGGTGTCCGTAGCATTCCTGCACACATGTATCTAACCTAAGCATGTATCTAACCCAATAACACATGTATCTAACCTAAGCAGAAAGTCTCTCTTTTGCTCCCCATTATGTGTCAACCACCAAGGCGTGTGACCTCAGCGTGACTCCTCCTCCGTGTGACCTCAGCGTGACTCCTCCTCCGATACACACGGAGTTTCATCAGGAGAACATAACCTGAGTGGAGGTTCACTCTAATCTCCCGGTTGAACAGGTGACCCGATCTGACCAGCAGAGACCGCTAGTGAACAGGTGACCCGATCTAACCAGCAGAGACCGCTAGTGAACAGGTGACCCGATCCGACCAGCAGAGACCGCTAGTGAACAGGTGACCCGATCTGACCAGCAGAGACCGCTAGTGAACAGGTGACCCGATCTGACCAGCAGAGACCGCTAGTGAACAGGTGACCCGATCTGACCAGCAGAGACCGCTAGTGAACAGGTGACCCGATCTGACCAGCAGAGACCGCTAGTGAACAGGTGACCCGATCTAACCAGCAGAGACCGCTAGTGAACAGGTGACCCGATCTGACCAGCAGAGACCGCTAGTGAACAGGTGACCCGATCTAACCAGCAGAGACCGCTAGTGAACAGGTGACCCGATCTGACCAGCAGAGACCGCTAGTGAACAGGTGACCCGATCTAACCAGCAGAGACCGCTAGTGAACAGGTGACCCGATCCAACCAGCAGAGACCGCTAGTGAACAGGTGACCCGATCTGACCAGCAGAGACCGCTAGTGAACAGGTGACCCGATCTGACCAGCAGAGACCGCTAGTGAACAGGTGACCTGATCTAACCAGCAGAGACCGCTAGTGAACAGGTGACCCGATCTGACCAGCAGAGACCGCTAGTGAACAGGTGACCCGATCCAACCAGCAGAGACCGCTAGTGAACAGGTGACCCGATCTGACCAGCAGAGACCACTAGTGAACAGGTGACCTGATCTAACCAGCAGAGACCGCTAGTGAACAGGTGACCCGATCTGACCAGCAGAGACCGCTAGTGAACAGGTGACCCGATCTGACCAGCAGAGACCGCTAGTGAACAGGTGACCCGATCTGACCAGCAGAGACCGCTAGTGAACAGGTGACCCGATCCAACCAGCAGAGACCGCTAGTGAACAGGTGACCCGATCCAACCAGCAGAGACCGCTAGTGAACAGGTGACCCGATCCAACCAGCAGAGACCGCTAGTGAACAGGTGACCCGATCCGACCAGCAGAGACCGCTAGTGAACAGGTGACCCGATCCAACCAGCAGAGACCGCTAGTGAACAGGTGACCCGATCCAACCAGCAGAGACCACTAGTGAACAGGTGACCCGATCTGACCAGCAGAGACCGCTAGTGAACAGGTGACCCGATCTGACCAGCAGAGACCGCTAGTGAACAGGTGACCCGATCCAACCAGCAGAGACCACTAGTGAACAGGTGACCCGATCCAACCAGCAGAGACCGCTAGTGAACAGGTGACCCGATCTGACCAGCAGAGACCGCTAGTGAACAGGTGACCCGATCTGACCAGCAGAGACCGCTAGTGAACAGGTGACCCGATCTGACCAGCAGAGACCGCTAGTGAACAGGTGACCTGATCTGACCAGCAGAGACCGCTAGTGAACAGGTGACCCGATCCGACCAGCAGAGACCGCTAGTGAACAGGTGACCCGATCTGACCAGCAGAGACCGCTAGTGAACAGGTGACCCGATCTGACCAGCAGAGACCGCTAGTGAACAGGTGACCCGATCTAACCAGCAGAGACCGCTAGTGAACAGGTGACCCAATCTAACCAGCAGAGACCGCTAGTGCCGCGAAAAGGACACAATCCCTCATCGGCTTCCCACTCCCTGACCAGGACACTTCTACATCACCAAGGAGTGTTTTACCTCCATCTACACCACCAGGACGCACCATCAACACCAATGCTTTGTAAAAAATATATATATTTGGCAAAAAAATAAATTTGTGATTTTTCTTTTTAGTTGTTACTTCTACTCCTCTTATACTTAGGGTCTCCAGAGACCCTCCCATAGTTATGTACGTGGCGAGGGAGACGTGGCGGCCTGTGTTTACCCAAAGCAGGCGGAGCACAGCGCACAGGGAAAGCCATAGCCGGGTCTCCAAGGTTCCACATCAACATGGAAAGTGAGAGCGCCAGTCTATTGATCACATCCATGGGGAGAGATAAGCTGTCGCCACTAGTGAACTCATCTCATGGGTTATGTGTGTGTGTGTGTGTGTGTGTGTGTGTGTGTGTGTGTGTGTGTGTGTGTGCCGTGCGTGACTGCGTCTGTGTAGTTTATATGTAACATGTCATAAGGAATTAATAACTCCTTTTTTCACTCCACACCAGATGTTAGTCGCAACACATTGTGAGCTTGTAGGCCAGCTTGTTTTGCTGAATGTACTTAAGCTACAGTATAGAGCGCCACTCTCTCATCCCCATTCTCTATTATATGGAGAAGCTCATCTTAAAATCGTCTCATGTAAGCATTGTGGTGCTTAAAAATAAACAAGCTGTCTCTGCATTATTGTCAGGGTTTATAGGGCATTATGGTTTACGACCGTCAGTGACTCATATATGATACAGTCTGCTTCTAGCGAAAATGTAACTAATTCAGTAGCAGTAACAATAGCGTTTTCTCTCAGTCCGTTGATTCTTCATATCCATACTGTATGAGTCCGGGATGACATGTGACATATGTGGCGATTTAAAATCCCCCTATGGGGATTACAATGCAAATACAAAGTACATGAACCCGTGCTCTATAGACGGATGTAAAGAGTTGGAATCAAGTCAGACCTGGTCTGAAGTAAAGCGTTAGAATCAAGTCAGGCCTGGTCCTACTGTCTAAGTGATTCAATACTGGCGATAATACTGACCTTCCGGTAACGTAGCAGGTGATTATTGACAGGGTGTGATAACGGTGTTGCACATGTCAATCTACACACGATACCAAATAAACGTATGATCCTACTTTAGATATGTCAAAAGGATATGCCAACGATAAAACTGTACTAATGTAGCATTGTGTAGAATCATGCAGTACTTGTACGTTTCCATTAATCTGCACTGTGATGCATGAAAGCCAGACACGCAGCATGTTCAGCCTTTGCGACAGAGATATCGCCATATGGATCGTGTCCCGTCCACTCTACTCCCCTCTGTTCCTCTGCACACAATAGAGGGGAACTGACAAGGCAGCTTCGGAGAACCTCAAAAAAAAATCCATGTATGGATTTCGGAGTCCTGTGGACCACCCACCCCCCCCCCCCCCCCCCTCCCCTCCCTATACAAACCCCAGCCCTCGCACCCTCCTTCCTCCAATCAATTCCATGCAAGGGATTGTATTGACTCAGGTACAGGGCTGGGGATCCAGCAGTCGATGTCAGTGTCTGTGCAGAAAGGGGCCGGCCAGGGAGCGA
>NC_139712.1:50406234-50421234 GCF_964188405.1 Protomyctophum parallelum | reverse complement strand
CATGTTGTGACCAAGCGAGAGAGCCAATAGAAAATCCAAACAACCTTGTACTGTATCTAACACAATGCAAACATACTGTACAGGAGCATCCCTATCAACAATACACACCATTTCTGTTGAAGTTGAAGTGAATTTCCATATAATATAATCATAAATATAAATTATTGCTTGATTTCTGTGTCAAAACAACATAACTACACGTAATTCCTGCAACTATCTCTTGAGAATTGGATGTTCTGGTTTAGATGGTATCTGTCAGGTATAGAACAGACATAGACTGTCTTGCTTGTCGCTTCATCCTCTACTGCCCATATCACCTTTACTTCATCCTCTACTGCCCATATCACCTTTCGGTTTTTATTTGTTTACCCCTTAGGTCAAATCTGTTGGCTTAGATAGCATTTGACACAGACTTATAGCATGTTATGTAGACAGCACTATAATTGTATTGTATATAGTCATAGCACGCCATAGTACATATGTATAGCATAGTAGTAAATATGTATAGTGTATGTATAGTTTCATTATATAAATATTCCACTGTTACTTTCTTAGCTTACGCATGTTTCATGATAAATGCTTTTATGTGATGTATTCCCATGCTTTTGTTCTTGCTTAAATGTAAGTCGCTCTGGATTAAGAGCTTCTGATAAATGCCTAAATTGTAAATTGTAATTGTAATCATTTGCAAAAATGCACAACATGTCCTCAATGATATGGAGAGGATACGCAGCTATAAGGCATGTGCCTATCTCTCCTAGTGATCTTCAATGGCTACAGAACTGCCTGACATAAAAAGATTAGAACACATAACCCGCCCAAAAATACGGGGACAGGGTGGAATTTCGACACACCGTCATTCCGTCTACATGGCTTCCGTGTGCGGTTTTAGGGTTTGGGTTATAGGGACAGGGTTAGGGTTTGGGTTATAGGGACAGGGTTAGGGTTTGGGTTATAGGGACAGGGTTAGTATTGAGCGAATGGCGTTGCGTTGGAACAGCTGGGCTTCGGAATGCCGAAGTTGCACTGAGAGCTAACTGACTTGGCCCTTTGGGACGTTAGATTAAACTTTCTGCCAGGAATTTAGATATAATCTCGAATGCAAATCTCAATTTTGAGGAGCGGGTCAAAACAGGTTGTTCAATCATGCTTTCTTGAGCTTAGGACAATCTCTCAAATCAGACCATTCCTGTCCTTTAAAGACGTGGGAATGTTTGTGCTTTACTTTCTTTCCTCTTGCCTGGACTGCAATTCTATGTATCTCTGCTTCACTCAGAAACAAATTAGTATATTAGTATCTAGATTCCAAACAATCACTGTACTATACCTGTAGTCTACTGTAAGGCATGTTAATAAAGTATTCAATCCATCAATCAATCAAAACTCTAGAGACCAGTTTGGACTAGCTTGCATCTCTCACTATTCTTCAACGCTTTTGTCACTTCTTCTGCGCTGGCGTAGTGATACTGGACAGAATATAGTTCCATGTGACAGAGAGGTCAAAATTGAATGAAAGTTGCCCTATATGTTAGAAATGGGTCAACAATACATATGATACTAGTATTAATTTATTTGAATGACCCTAGCAAATGACTGGAACTAATTAATATTCACCTAAACCAGACCAGAACTCCCATCCCCGGGACTCAGGCAATCAATAAATACCTTTTGTAACTAATATATTAATGGCAGTCCAAAATAATTGAACTAACCCTTTAACAGGTAGATGTCATATGATTGGAATTTGGAACATTAACTCTGCAGACCACAACTGTCCAATGCCATGTACAGTAGTAAGTATCAGCAGATGACAATGAGAAAGATGTGATACTGTTACCGTTACTGTTAATATAATTTAAGAAGTAAGAACATTACAAGGACATACCGTACCTTTGCCTTGCAGTGTGGCATTACCTAGGGCTGAGATATTTTCTCTGAACGAGGGAGGAGAGGGAAAACAGCTTGAGCTCTGCTTCTAATCCTCACCTTTATCCCCGCTGCTCCAGGTAAAGCCTGACCCAGGGGTTATCGTTCACACAAGAATGTGGGGATTCCTTCCTCATTCTCCAGATTAAAGCCTGCCCCAGACAATCACACGGGAGGCTCGTTCGATTAAAAGGCTCCCTAAACAAGCATGACAATTGAATTCCATTTTCTTTTTTTCTTTTTCCTTTCCACAATGTTTTATATTTTTCCATTCATCAAGTTTTCCATTCATCAACATAATATAACACATGCCTTCCATTGTTACAGCAGTTTTTCATATTGATGGGGTAAAGTAGACCCTTCAAGCAGTTACCATTACTTTCAGAGTGTGCCGCCTGAGCTGTGCGCATGCAAGGTCACTCAGTGGGAGAGAGATTGCTACTGTATATATTGTCAGGGCAGAGAGGGACACGTCAGAATTCTCCGGGTCAGACAACCTCTCTGGCCTGCGCTTCGCGGGGCCCCCAAATCTGTGGACTGATATGATCGAATCCGAATTTGTGACGTAACAGGTCGTATTTGCTTTCATATATGTCTTTGCTGTTCACATGTATATATCACATGACCATTCAATTTGGGATAATTGTGGGCAATCAATAAATGCCAGATCTTGTGAACCCATAATTTTAAGTGTACAGCCTGTTTATTGGACTATTAGATAACCCTCTCACAGGATGGCGCATCAATATATTGGATAATTTTGGGGTGGAGTGACGCTCTATATTTGATATTGTTAAATCGGTCGTCATCTTAGCTACTTATTAAAACAAACGGGTAAACATTTCGTGCCGTATACTTCTTAGCTGGGGAACTTTCTCTGGTATTATTGGGCTGCAAATAGTGTACAATGTTTACATTGGAGGTATTATTATTATTATTATTATTATTATTACATTGGAGGTGGACTTATCAATATGAACAAGCATGACAATTCTGTCCGTTCTTTTTAAATTTAAATGTATCAATAAATACATGAAGAAAGTATAATTGAGGCGAACAGGCTACTTACTCCTTTGCATGCATTGGTACAATCATCTTAATGGTACTGCTCAATAAAACAATCACAGGTTTATCAGATCGATAGGCCATTAATTCAAGAATATAATTGTTCATGGTATATACTAAAGAATATTGTCGCTGTCTGGCAGAAACCTCTTATCTACATATTCTATACGTTTGTATTTGTGTTTTTTCGTAAATGAATGCCTTTCTTGATCCTAGTACAGCGTCACACAAAAGCATCAAAAGTAGCTGGAAGATGCTTTTAATAATTAAAGTAAGAGTTTTGGACATGGCCCAGGCCGTAGCGTAACGGTCTGGGCACCCGACTGGTAATCCAGTCGCAGTGTGCCGCGGGTCCGACCCCCCCCCCATCTCTCTCTCCCGTTTCCTGTCAGCCTACTGTCTGTCCCTTCAAAAATCAATAAAAAAGGCGTAAGCCGCAAAAAAATATCTTAAAAAAAAAAAAAAAAAAGTAGCAGATCCACAAGCTGGAAGATGCTTTTAATAATTAAAGTAAGAGTTTGGGACATGATGAGGTTGAGGACAATACATATATATATATATATATAAATATATATATATATATATTATTCTTTGCACATCTGTGCCTCATTGTTGACGAAAGGTAACATTTTCCTGAAGACGCTGCTCACACAAATGTAGTACACTAAATGGCAATTGACACAACATTGATATTATATTACACAGTGTACACATGTACTATAATAATGAATTGCATTTTTGCCTACTCAAAGCGCTTACAATGGTTCATTTATTCATACATTGGGAGGTGAAGCGGCGAACAGTCGACGCCAGCGTCCTCACTTCCCACCCCCAATCCAACAATCCTATAGTCTACAATATAGCCTGGTGCATGTACAGTATGTACTTTACATGCACGCGAGTCTGAATCATATTTTAGTGAGTCATCATGGCGCTGGCACAGTGCAATGCAATGCAAACGCAATGCAAGATCTCCATTGGGGGGGAAACACCTAAGCATGACCTTTATTTAGCTGAAAATAGCCAAGAAATGAGCACGCATACAAGCTATGAGCTCGTAGTCTGCTAGTAACTAAATTATAAATCACGCTTTATTGGTCCTGGCTTTTGAGTTTTGACATGGACCCCCTTAGGGCAGCGAGAGAGAGAGGAGGTTACCGAGAGCTCAGCAGAGGGAGCCCTTTCGTCTGTGTGTGAGAGTGCATGTGTCAGAGTGTGCGTGAGTGCATGTGTCAGTGTGTGCGTGAGTGCATGTGTCAGTGTGTGCGTGAGTGCATGTGTCAGAGTGTGTGTGAGTGAGTGAGTGAGTGAGTGAGTGAGTGAGTGAGTGTGTGTGTGTGTGTGTGAGTGTGTGTGTGTGTGTGTGTGTGTGTGTGTGTGTGTGTGTGTGTGTGTGTGTGTGTGTGTGTGTGTGTGTGTGTGTGTGTGTGTGTGTGTGTGTGTGTGTGTGTGTGTGTGTGTGTGAGTGAGTGAGTGTCTGTGTGTGTGAGTGTCTGTGTGCATGCGTGCGTGCGTGCGTGAGTAAGGAGTAAGGACACATTTATGTACCAACATACTGTATTCCCTGTCTGCTGTTCCATGACTATGACTCTGTCCTATATGGAAACAGAGTTGTTCTGTGTGTCGCCCATATTATCCAGTCTATAAGTCTGTTAGGAAGTCTGAGTGGTCACATTCTCATTAGAGCCATCTCCTCCTTCCTTAAACACATCACCGCCTGACCCTGGCCTGGCCTGGCCTGGCCTGGCGGCAGGTCCAATTTGCACATTCTCGCCGTGCAGACTAGACCTCCCACCGTAGAGAGAGCGTACACAAATCCGAGCCATAAATCTCTGTCCCAGGGGTTTCAAAATATGACATGTCCGCAGCTTTGGAAATGTTCAACTTTCACGAGACACGTTTCTCACACGGCCTTCGTAAACCTCGTAAAGTAGTTCCCTGTACAGAAAGCGAAATAGAAAAACAACGCAAAGAAACGGCTAAACACACAGAGCTTTACTCAGACGCTACAAAGCAGGAACCTTTGGCCAACCCCCTGGTTTAATACATACAGCATACATCCTCATGAAAACGCTTCAACATTGCAAATACCGGCGGCCAAATTAATCAAAAATAATGGGCTGGCACTGCTGGCTGCTCCGCTGAGCGATGGTTCTGGGTCTTCACACCGCCTGAGGTCAGGGAGAAGTGGGTTTTTTCACCTACATAGTATCACAGACTGGAGCCCGTCCAGAGTCAAGAAACCCGACCCAGACCCTCTCGTTTCTGGATCCGCCAGAAAGGCTTTGCTCCCAATGAGCTGGGAAAGGAAAGGGTCTGGGTCTGGAAATGTCACACAGCTCGACCCGCACGCACGCACGCACAGTCGCACACACTCACGCACATACACATGCACACGTACCTTGACATTAGGGTGTCGCTGGTGTGGCGTTCTCTTGCTGTATCCAGAGTTGATTCCCAGGGCCAGCTCCACCTCCTTGTAGAGCATTAGGAAGATGCGCACAAGTTGTTGCTGTGTAAAAAAAAACATGACAATGTTATTATTGCACTCAGTGTTGCATTTACCGTTTGCTCCTTTTGTGCACGCACACACGCACAAGTTGTTGTTGAAATTCTTCATTTAGGGAATACCCCTTGAGATACAGTATCTCGTTTTCGAGAGGGTCCCACAAGTCCTGCGCAGAATCATGGACAGAATCATGGACAGACACATGGTCAGTTGGTCACAAGACAAATATTAAACGGTAAATATATAGATCGCCATAATTATTGCACACACAAATGCACACGTACGTATGCCACACCATATTGTGCATGTGCAGTTCTTAATATTAAGTATTTCCAGTTCATAAACGATTCATCCAGTGAGTCCATTCATCTCTAGAATCCCTATAGCATACATGATGGGAGGGTTGTGTGTGTGTGTGTGTGTGTGTGTGTGTGTGTGTGTGTGTGTGTGTCCTAGGGTACGGGTTTCCATGGCGACGGTAATGAGCGAATGAGGTCGAGTGCAAGGAACCAGGGTTGCGCTCCGCTTTGTGCCTCCCTTTGTCCCACAACAGTGTAAATTAAGGGACGCAAGAACAACAGGATTGAGAACACATGACCTAATGAGGCTCCAGCCTGGGCCAGACCTTTGGAAAGCACGGAAAAGGGGATTGGAGGGAGGGAGGGAGGGGGGGGGGCGGCGCAATAAGAGTTACATAAGGTGTTACAGAGTTTGAACCATAAACTAGTTCAACAAATAACACTCTAAGGCCCGTTTTCCACCAAAAGAACTTTGGTTCTCTAGAACTGCTTCTGTTCTAGATTCTTGGAAACTTGGTGGTGCTTTCACGGAACCGGCGGTCATGTTTTGTTTCCAGTTGACCAGTAATCGAACCAACTTTTAGGGTTCAGGACCAATTCATTTTCATCTGAAACACTCTGAACTCGTTCAATATACTGGTTAAAAATAACTGAACCGGTTCAACACCGGTGGAAATTGATTGATTGATTCCCTTCATAGTATACCAGTTACTGGCACAGATCTATCATTCCACTGCTCCAAACCGCTTTGCAAACATTTCTCCATGCCGATCTTTCTCTCTCTCTTCCCTTTCAGCTTCCTCTCTCCATGTCCTCTCCCCTTTACCTCCTCTATACTTGCTCAGCTCCACCTCTCTCCTCTCTCTCTTTCTCTCTCTCTCTCCCTGACTGCCCTGAGTCGAAGTGACAGTAGCTCTCATTAGACGCGAAACACCGGTCACATGTGAAATTGACCCCGCAAGTGTTCTGGCTCACCCTGGACTACCCCCACCCCCGCCTGTCTTGTCAATCGGCATGACTCCCCTCTGCCCACAACCGGAGCAACCAAAGCCCCTAAGGTGTCAGGTATGAAGAGGAGAGGGGGGTAGTTCTGTTGCACTGGCAGGGGGATTCTTTAAGTCCCAGAGACTGAAGAGGAGAGGGGGGGTAGTTCTGTTGCACTGGCAGGGGGATTCTTTAAGTACCAGAGACTGTTACTGAGTTCTGTACGTATAGAGCTGGTGGTACGCCACATGCAGGCTGCCGTGCTGAAATATATGGGGTTCATTCCATGGCTGGACGGTGACACTCTTTGAGACAGCGGGTCCTCTCTGGGCCTTTGGCTGCCCTCTGCACAGCCTGCCCCCATGAGAACGGAGGCTGTGTTTGTGTGCCCTGCCTCCACCTGTGTCTCTGTCTGTCTGTCTGTCTGTCGGCTTGTGTTTAGGGGCCAGACCCAGCTGCTCTGTTATTGCACTTGGCTGCCTCTGACAGCTTAATGGGATGTTTAATTTTCACGTCAGACTTCCTGCCTCGCTAATGCCCGACTTTCATCCCTTTGATATTTTGCACCCCCCACCCCCTTTCCCAGCAAAACAGACACAAAAAACACACGCGCACGCACAGATACAGATACAGACACACAGATACAGATACAGATACAGACACACACACACACACACACACACACACACACACACACACACACACACACACACACACACACACACACACACACACACACACACACACACACACACACACACACACACACACACACACACACACAGACCTAATGACACCTGTGCTACTTGCTACAATGTTTTATTTGCTCAAATGTAAGCATGGGGAGCAGCCTGTGTGCATACTGACCATTTAGATTAGTATAGGTTAAAAAAATAAGACAAAAAAAACAACCTTTTTCTGTGTTTTTGTTTCTTGTTATGTCTATGTCTCCTGCCCCCTCCTGCCCCCCTTCCCCCAAAGGAACAGGGTCAGGCTGCCCCCCTTCCCCCAAAGGAACAGGGTCAGGCTGCCCCCCTTCCCCCAAAGGAACAGGGTCAGGCTGCCCCCCTTCCCCCAAAGGAACAGGGTCAGGCTGCCCCCCTTCCCCCAAAGGAACAGGGTCAGGCTGCCCCCCTTCCCCCAAAGGAACAGGGTCAGGCTGCCCCCCTTCCCCCAAAGGAACAGGGTCAGGCTGCCCCCCTTCCCCCAAAGGAACAGGGTCAGGCTGCCCCCCTTCCCCCAAAGGAACAGGGTCAGGCTGCCCCCCTTCCCCCAAAGGAACAGGGTCAGGCTGCCCCCCTTCCCCCAAAGGAACAGGGTCAGGCTGCCCCCCTTCCCCCAAAGGAACAGGGTCAGGCTGCCCCCCTTCCCCCAAAGGAACAGGGTCAGGGCAAAGTACAAATGGTATTTAGTTGTCTGTTTTGTTGTGTTACTCCTTTCCCCAAAAGGACCACAACGGAAACAAGCCTGACGGCTTTCTTGTGTCTGTATCCTTTTGAATACATTTTCAATAAAGTTTTCAATTAATCAATCAATTTTCAATCAATCAAGCCAAATTACGCAAGTAGAGGTGTTTGTTGTTACCGTCAGATTGGGTTTTTTTTGGGGGGGGGCTTTTCTAGTCGCCCCAAATTAAATGACTTTGAGAAGAAGAAGTGTGTGTCATCATGGGACATCTAGCTTGTCGTCACACCAGCGGCCATAAGGATGACCCAGACGAGGAACCTGATATTGCTCACGTATCGCTTACATGCGACCACAGATAGCTGTCCATCAGTCACCCCATGTCTGACGTCATCATGACATCAATTTTCATTCTGATTAAATGATATCTATGGGACAATATTTACAAAAATTAAAAAAAAGAGAAAAGGGCAGTCCAGACCATGAGTACTTATTCTTTATGGAACTAGGCAGGATTAAACCTGGGAGGGAGACAGCATAGTGGAGGAATTGAGAGAACGTGGCACAATCCAAAGATACATTCTTGTTTCGACTCTCACCCTCTATGCACCGATTGTTAATTTAACTTGCAGTGAGTGTACAAATGCACACGCAAGGGCAGGCATGTGCCCCAGCATAATGTTATCTATTGTGTACAGTAACAAACACGGTGCGCATCTCAATGTCACTCATGTGGAGCCTGGAGCCCGTATTTATCTTGGAGCACTTTCAAAGTGGCCTCTCTGTTGTCCCTGAGAGTCGTTTGACAGTGACTGAACGGCACATGGACTGTATATGGCTAAACGTTTGCACTGTACACAAGGATGATTGTAAAGTGCTGTGTTTATTTTGAGGCTTTTGAGAATTGAGAGTAACATTATTATTTTAATCTTATTTTGATTTGACAGGAAGAGAGAGAGAGAGAGAGTAACGCCACCTTTTTATGCAGTGGCTCTCAGTCTGCAGGAGGCTGTCTGTCTATTAGACTGAGGGTCGATCTGTCTGTGTGTGTGTGTGTGTGTGTGTGTGTGTGTGTGTGTGTGTGTGTGTGTGTGTGTGTGTCCAGAGATATGATCAGTGCCAAATGTCTTGTGCACACGCTGCCAGTAATACCTCCATGGATTTCTTTCCGCATGTTTTAGATATTTTTTCAAAGTTTAAATTGGAACTATATAATAACTAGAACTGCACTCTGTCGAGTGCATACTTGTTTGTTGCACACTAGTAGGCCATAAATGGCCAACTAGTGCGCAAGCAGAGCGCGCAAGTACTTTCGACCGCTGTAAACTGTCAAATCTCAGTATCTCTGTGAAGGAACGTTTGAAATGTATAATTATTAGATGTAACTATTTGCTACCTATACCTACTTTATGCATATAAACACCTAGTATTATTAAGTATGGTTCAAGTTCCTATCTATATAAGAAATACAGTTTTATCGATTCTGGATCCCTTTTTAGTTTTTTAAAGAAAAATAAATCATTGATATGTGATGAAAAAAAAGGTATATAAACTGAATTAAAATATGTTATACAGTATAATTATTCTGTAAACTGTGGAATTTCAGTATCTCTGTGAAGGAACGTTTGAAATGTCTAATTATTAGGTGTAACTATTTGCATATATACGTATGACTAGCTCTCAATGATGACGTAAGAAATATGGTCATTTGTGTAATTGTGTAATCTGGTCCCAGCAAAACAGGCACAGATTTGATGTTTTTTTGCATACACATCAAATGGCGGGTTGGCTGTCACGGTGAAAGAGACCGGGCGAAATGATTACTTGCGCGCTCTGCTTGCGCTAATAACCAGTAAGACGCCTGGCGTGCACTGGTCATATATGGAGCGTGTCTTGAGTGTACAGGGATTGATGAGGTCAGATCAACATATGGAATGTCAGAACAGGTCAGCTCCATATATGGAATGCTAAGGGTGTCTTGAGTGTACAGGGTTTGATGAGGGCCCAGGTAGGGACGGGCCTTACTTTTCGGGCCGCTTCCGGGCATGGCTGCACTAATAACTTGGGGCAGGCCCGTCTAGAGTTTAAATGGAAAGGTATCAGTCAAAAGGGAGACATCGAAGAGGAAGGATGTATGGGGAAGGATAAAAATGTGGAATGTCAGAACAGACCTGGGCACCACATATCGGGGCTTTCCCCATGTATGGGGATTTTGAGTGATACACTGACGAGAAATGCACGATTCCATATACCGGTAGTTAACCGCAAAAAATAAAATAATAACAATAATAACTAGAAAAAGTGCCCTTCTGGGCACAGGTCTCCACCAGGATGAGCAGATGTGAAAAATTCCAGGCAAAGGTTTTTCATTGGCCTCTAGGGAGTTGGCATACAAAGTTATCCACAGATCCGTGCAGTTAGAGGTAAAAACACTTTTCGGCCAGTTATAGCGCCACCTTGAGGCTGAGTTGAAATTGTTCATGTGGCATTTCGTCCTCGGCCTAGTGGGAATGTGCGTGCACAATTTCACGGAAATCACGCGATGTGTTCATGATTTGCAGCATTTTGTTTGAAACTGAGCACTCCTGTGAACTTTGGAAGCCAATCTTAACCAATCAGGATGGAGTCTGAGAAATCTGAAAGACCGGTTTCGTTGAATGGCTCTAGAGAGACTGTGTACCAATTTGCGTGATGTTTGGACAAAATCTGTAGGTGTACTGTGCAAAAACTTGTTTTGCACAAAGCGGCCTCCTGGTGGCGCTATAACAGGCCGTTCTGGAAAGTTTGGGGCAGAGGTTCATCGTTGGCATCCAGGGAGTGTGTGTGCAAAATTTGGCATCGACCGGGTTAACGGTGGCCGAGATTAGCTGCTCACGGACACACACACGGACACACGGACGGACACACGGACACACGGACGGACGGAGTGCAAAACATACTCTCCCCCCATGCCTTCGGCCTGGTGGAGACAATAATAATAGAAGTCAATAGGGCCCAGAGTAGGTATATATATATAGGTCATATACTGTATAGATGCGCCATAGACGGCTGGCCATTTAAATCCCAAATGGATCTCGAGATCTCCTTGATTGATTGATGGTTGGAAAGTGTTCCTGTTTGAGAATATTCACACACCAGTAAATATTTCTGACTATAGTTACACACGCGCGCACACACACGCACACACACACACACACACGCTGCACTAACCAGAAACACTGGAAATGTCTTTTGCGGTGTCAGGAGATATTTATGAATACTCAAGAGCTCCCCTGCACTCTGAAACACTCGGGGCAAGCATTGTTCTGATGCCTCCATAAATACAGTACACAAAAACCCAACATGTCATGGTGAAGTGATTTACTGTACTGCAGCATTTGCCTGAAGTGTGTGTGTGTGTGTGTGCGTGTGTGTGTGTGCGTGTGCGTGTGTGTGTGTGTGTGTGTGTGTGCGTGCGTGCATGTGCGTGTGTGGTTGTGTGCACTTGTATTTCAATACTTCTGAGGTGCACTGAGGCCCAAATGTCCAAAATAAGAGTGAGTTTAATTCATCCAAAACATACATTTTGTAACCGCGATCATCGACGCTTTAGCAATAAAGCCTTGACAACCTTGCAGGCTTTATGCAAAGGCATTCTACTGTACAGCATTCTATAGTTTCAATGTACGAATATTCTACTGTAAGACAGATGATTAGTTTACTTATGATCCTATAGAGATGACTATTTCTATACATTTGATGCATTAATAGCTTGTGTTGTTCTTGCTTACTGTAAATCGCTATACGGATTAAGGGTGTCTGCTAAATGCCTAAATTGTAAAGAGAGAAAGAGAGACGCATACAGACAGACAGACAGACAGACAGACAGACAGACAGACAGACAGACAGACAGACAGACAGACAGACAGACAGACAGACAGACAGACAGACAGACAGACAGACAGACAGACAGACAGACAGACAGACAGACAGACAGACAGACAGACAGACAGACAGACAGACAGACAGACAGACAGACAGACAGACAGACAGACAGACAGACAGACAGACAGACAGACAGACAGACAGACAGACAGACAGACAGACAGACAGACAGACAGACAGACAGACAGACAGACAGACAGACAGACAGACAGACAGACAGACAGACAGACAGACAGACAGACAGACAGACAGACAGACAGACAGACAGACAGACAGACAGACAGACAGACAGACAGACAGACAGACAGACAGACAGACAGACAGACAGACAGACAGACAGACAGACAGACAGACAGACAGACAGACAGACAGACAGACAGACAGACAGACAGACAGACAGACAGACAGACAGACAGACAGACAGACAGACAGACAGACAGACAGACAGACAGACAGACAGACAGACAGACAGACAGACAGACAGACAGACAGACAGACAGACAGACAGACAGACAGACAGACAGACAGACAGACAGACAGACAGACAGACAGACAGACAGACAGACAGACAGACAGACAGACAGACAGACAGACAGACAGACAGACAGACAGACAGACAGACAGACAGACAGACAGACAGACAGACAGACAGACAGACAGACAGACAGACAGACAGACAGACAGACAGACAGACAGACAGACAGACAGACAGACAGACAGACAGACAGACAGACAGACAGACAGACAGACAGACAGACAGACAGACAGACAGACAGACAGACAGACAGACAGACAGACAGACAGACAGACAGACAGACAGACAGACAGACAGACAGACAGACAGACAGACAGACAGACAGACGGTCACCCCACCAGTAGGAACAGGTTCCTCTGACCCCGCTCTGTGACACTGGCCTCATTAGATGGTTAACCAGCGTCCACTCAGGCACAGAGAAGAGGCCCCTGAACTGACCATCCATTTCACTTCCAGAAACAGCAAACAAATCTCCCCGTGTTCCCCCCCCCCTCCCCCCACCCCCACCCCCCACACTCGCAGGCACGCGCGCACACACACACACACACACACACACACACACACACACACACACACACACACACACACACACACACACACACACACTCTCACACACACACGGTAGTACATTTACTCAATTACTACTTTCCAGGAGTATTCCCAGTTTTCTGTACTTTTAATTATACTCCACTACATCTCAGTATTGCACTTTCACTCCACTACAAATATTTGAAAAATGTATATATAGGGTAACACTTCATATCGTATAAGCTTGTAGGTCGGCAATTTTCAAAAGATTTTTATACATTTGAAAACTTCCAGAATGTTTGTGAACCAGAGAACCGTGGTCACCCGGCCGTCCGCGCGATGCGAGCGGACGGAGCAACCCGTGCGCGGCGGTAGTTCGCTAATTATAATATTCCACGAATCCACCGAGAATCTCTCTTTCCGCTAAAAGGGGTTGTTGTGTGACCGCGGAAAAACAATCAGCCGATTGTTGTGTGAGAAGATTGGTCAGACAGGGGGCCGGCCACTTTGTCCCCCCCTCCCCAATTATCCCCATTATACTGGCTCTGCTTCAAGCTCAGCTCCGCCCACCACAGATCCCCCCCCCCCCCCCCCTCCTCCTCCTCCCCCCCCCTGCAAACGGACAGGAGAAAGAAGGGAAGAACAGAAAAACAAAGTGAAGAAGAAAGTGATGAATAGAAGAGAGAGAGAGAGAGAGAGAGAGAGACCACTGAGAGGCCATGGTTGGTGACCACTAGGTGGGGAAAGAACTCGAAGAATTTTTCTTTCTTCCCCCCCCCCCTAAAGTGACGGACATTTTTTTGAAAGAGTGGAGAGCAAAGGTTCTGTTGCCTGGACTTAATGAGCTCAACCACCTCAGCCAACCCCCCCATCCACCCCACAATCTCTCCATGCCCAGTCAGTGTGTGCACGTGTGCGTGCGTGCGTGCGTGCATTTGAGGGGGGAGGGAAGGGCAGAAAGGGACACTCATGAATTGAGTTAATGAGTCTGAGGGGTGGGGAGAGCAGGGGTGAGGAAGGGGATGTGAGGGTTTTTTTTTTCCCCCTTCTCTGTGGCAGGTGTTTTGGAAGTGCGCTGATTTCCCCTGATGGATTCGTCCGGTGGGTCGTTCGTTCGTTCGGTCGGGCCGGGTACGGGAGACGTGTCACATTCACCCGATGTGATTCCCAACTGACGGCTCGGACCGCTCCGACAGGTCGTGGCAGAATCTTCACAGAATTACCGCCATTCGAGGCCCTCGGAGTTGGAATGAATAAATGTCTTCTGCGATTCGTTTGACTTTAGTATAAGCATTTCGCTTCGTATGGCGGAGACATCAGTGTCAAGTTCAATCTGTCCACAAAGTTGCACATCGCATCAATAACAGACCCCGTTTCACCACTTTCAATAGCACATAGCACAAGCACAAGCTTGTTGGGAACTTGTAAATGGTGCATTCATGTAGCACCTTTATCCAAGGCGCTTTACCTAGATTGTGCATTACATTCACCCATTCACCTACCGATGGCGGAGGAAACCATGCAACCAACCTGCTCATCGGGACGAATTAGGGGTTCAGCGTCGTTTGCTCAAGGACACTTCGACAACCAACTCTCGGGGGAGCCCCGGAATCGAACTGGGAACCTCTTCCGGACCGCTGGCTATAATTTTGGTATTTGTTTGTATTACGACGACGAAGCATACAGGGCTTAAGTGGTTAAACCTCATGGCCAGGGTCACAGTAGAGGTCAGAAGAAAAGAGGCCAGGATGACAGGAGGGAGGGGTGTGACTGTGTGTTTGCATTCCCCTTTTGTAGCTTCCCAGAGAGAGACGGAGAGGGAGAGA
>NC_139712.1:50393734-50403734 GCF_964188405.1 Protomyctophum parallelum | reverse complement strand
TATATAATATAATTATAGTATAGGCCTACTATATACTATATTACTTCAAAAGCTTACAAAAAAATAAAAGTTTAAACAATTTGATTGTTTATCAAAAGTATTGCATAAATGAAATATAGTAATTTCCATGAATAGATAAAAAAAAGTATAGTAGTGAAAATAACCGATCTAGCTCATAGATCCATGCTATCTTCACTATTGCGTCCCGGGCAAACATCTCATTTCTCTTTTGGGTCTGGAGCTAAAACATTTGGGAACCACTGGTCTATGTTTAAAGAGAGATATCTGTGATGGTGTTTGACATAAACACCCTGCTTCATGTCTCACAGTTTACACCGACGTTGGCGGCGGTGAGTATTCGTAAGCGTGGAAAATCTAGCTGTTGCGTCAGGTTGAAAGTTGTAGGGGAACGTCGAAAAAGCCACCTTCGACCGTCGGATGGCAGCGGGCATCTTTTTGAAAAAGACATCAAGCCATTATAGGCTATTTCTAGCACTATCGTAGCCGTCTGTCGGCGTCGGCTCTCAGGTGCATCATTAAAGAAACCTTTTTTCACACCTTCAAACCAACTGATCTCCCGACTTCATTCGACTGCCAGTCTGTAGTAATCTGTAGTAGTCTACCCTTAAACAGAGCTATTGTGTGTGTGTGTGTGTGTGTGTGTGTGTGTGTGTGTGTGTGTGTGTGTGTGTGTGTGTGTGTGTGTGTGTGCGTGCGTCCTAGGTCCTGGCACACTGGTGCTAAAGAGTTCACAGGACATCACGGAGCCCTCTTTAATAGAGCCCCTCCATAACAGATTGAGGGTGTGATTGTGGACTGCGAATAGGCTCTAAATGCACAGCAGCCGTATTGGGCCTCTGTCTTAATTCCAAGTCCCATTGATACTAATGAAGGCTCCGTTCCAATCTTGTCAAACAGAGTCAGGGTGCTGATATTGGCTCACTGGATAGACTCTGCTACACCAGTGGGTCTCAAAGTGGGTCCTGGGATCTTCATGGTTCCTTGAGATTTTCCCCCCCAAAAAAGGGTCCATTCGTTTATAGGGATGCTACACTAAATGGAACAGAGCCTCAATTAGTGTAATTGGTAAAGACCTCTGAAGGAAGTAAGAGGCCCAATGTCTTTCCAATATGGCTGCTGTGCTGTGCATAGAGGCTATTGGCTGCAGATCAAGGGTGTGATTGTGGACATTTGGCTGCGGATCGAAGGTTTTCATGAAACACTGGCTGGCTACTATAGTGTATTATACATACCATATATGACACTATTATCATACGTGCTATTATTGCAATTATATACTGTACTATTGTTATTGCTGGCATCAATGTTTTACTATTGTTGTTTCTATTGCTAATGTCTCTTGTATCTCGCCATATAGCCGCCCACCCTAAAGTCTGGCTCAGTTGGTCGGAATAATGTGTTTCTTCCAAGCGCTATACGTCCAGTCGGGGAAATTCCCCAGGTGAAAAGAAGGACTCCTCATGCATAGAAGGAAGCATGATGTCAGTCGTAGTTGTAGATTGACTAGTTTTTAGGCACAATGCATAAGGCATAAGGCACAATGCATAAGGCACAATGCATAAGGCATAAGGCACAATGCATAAGGCGCCACCGCACCAGATAAGGCCTCCTCCGGTCTTTTAGTTTCGTTTTCCCTCTCTGGGTTTCTGTGACCCCCCCACTGAGGTCAAGGCCTTTCATTTGTCCAGTGGTTGCCTAAAAGGTATTTTATAACATGCTGTTACAGCAATGGTTCCCATCCTCTGACTGTTGGCTATTTTCTCTATATATATTTCTTTCTTCTTTCTAACTTTCCCCCGTCTCTCTCATCACTACACCATACCTAATAGAGTTGTGGATGTTATTGATGAAGAATGCTGATAAACAAACTCTGAATAGCAGCCTGTTTCCCCATCAGCTGTTGTGAATTTACTTCTATTAGATTGGTAATAAAAAGAAAGATGAATGCAATTGATTTTATTGCTTATAAAAGCAAGTCTCTCTCTCTCTCCGTGTCTGACTCTGTTCCTACATTCAGCTTCCTCTCAGTGTCTCTGTCTGCCTATTTGTGTCCCTCCCTCTCTCTCTCTCTTTCAATGAGTTTTACGGTAAACATGTCCACACAATGACACAGCCCATCTGTACGAATGAACTACATGTACACCACAATTGTCCTATACATAAACCCTCTGCTGTATGTATGTAATCATAATAGTCACATACTATCATGCATACTGTATACGACTAGTTTAATCACTTAAATGCGTCCCCCAGGGGTACAGTATATAGCCTACTACTTGGTCCCCTCCTTTTCACCTCTAAATCTGTTTGCCGATCTACAAGCTCAGAATCCTGCCAATTTCAATTTTTTGCACAAATGTGCACCTACGGTGACATGCCCAGAATATTATTCCACATTGCATGGTGGTATGCATGATCTTCAACTTGAAATCATCACCTTGTATCAGCTGAATGTATATACAGTACATCGTTATGAAAAAGGCCTCGACTTCTGTTGCGCCACAAGCAAACAGCAGTTAATGTGTTTGTCGAGCACAAATGCTGCCTCTGCGTTTTTGACAGGAAGTTCCCATGGACGATCAATTCTCTTTTCTTTTTTTCTTTTAACCACCAAATCCTTCGTTTGACTCGAGGCAGGAGAGGAAGGGAAATGATTCTGCTGCCAAAACCGACACATGAATTAACCCATGGTTTCGCTTTTTTTCTCCCTCTTTCCTTTTTCTTCTTCTTCTTCTTCACCTATGCTGCCAGCAATAGAAAGGGATAAGTCACACGAGCGCTTAAAAGCAACACAATACTTCCTGGTTCTGGCTATGGTCCTTAAAACCCATGGGCTTACACGGCCGTCTCATCCTTCCAGTATTTTCTTACACATCTCCAGTGTTGTTCTGGACTCAGGTTCACATTCAGCTCCATTTTATTTTCACTGATTAAAGTAAATGCTCTTTCGAGGATTGAAATTGCAAGGTTTTTCTTTTCCTTTCTTTTTTTTGCGGGGGGGGGGGCGGGGGGGGGGTCGTTTCTTTACCCACCTTCCCATACTGGATGAGATGTTGATATGCGCTGGACAGGGTTCCACAAGAAGGTTATTGTGTGGCCTTAATTGCGCCCAGTGGCTTGTGACGGCGGGTTGGGGGGCAGTGAGGCAGGGGTGCTGCTCGGCGCGCTGATCGGGGCCCGGGGCATTGCCCCTCCGCTCCGGCCTGTTCCACAGCTGTCATCACCTTATTGTCCCGCCAATTACCCATAATTACTCCTGGCAGTGTCAGCTCCATTCAACGATGGGGACAAAGGACGTTAACGCTCCACACCCCCGTTTTGATCAGGTAGACAGACGGGTGGGGGTGCGATGGTGGGAGGGGGGGTTGCGTTCAGTATAGTCCAAAGTACCTGTATTTAAGGTAAACACTCTTGTAGTGTTTGTTTTTGGTCTGTGCATTGGTAGTCCTCCTGTGTAGCTGGAGATCTCTGCCTGCCGATAGGCGGATTGGGCCTTTGTAGCATGAATCCAGTTATTAATCCAGTAATTACACTGGCCCAGGCCATGAATCCAGTTATGAATCCAGTAATTACACAGGCCCATGAATCCAGTTATTAATCCAGTAATTACACTGGCCCAGGCCATGAATCCAGTTATGAATCCAGTAATTACACAGGCCCATGAATCCAGTTATTAATCCAGTAATTACACTGGCCCAGGCCCAGGCCCAGGCCCAGGCCCAGGCGCAGGCCCAGGCCCAGGCCCAGGCCCAGGCCCAGGCCCAGGCCCAGGCCCAGGCCCAGGCCCAGGCGCAGGCCCAGGCCCAGGCCCAGGCCCAGGCGCAGGCCCAGGCCCAGGCCCAGGCCCAGGCCCAGGCCCAGGCCCAGGCCCAGGCCCAGGCCCAGGCCCAGGCCCAGGCCCAGGCCCAGGCCCAGGCCCAGGCCCAGGCCCAGGCCCAGGCCCAGGCGCAGGCCCAGGCCCAGGCCCAGGCCCAGGCCCAGGCCCAGGCGCAGGCGCAGGCCAAAGGAAGAGAAGAGAGAAAAACAAGGGACAAGAAAGAAGAACACTAGACTAGGACAACAAGAACTCCAGTCCAGTGTTGTTTTTGGCAGCAAATTTTGATTTGAGTTTTAGTCGTAGTCCCTTGAATAGTTTTAATTTAGTTTTAGTCACATTTTAGACACCTGGAATGTCATGAGATTTTAGTCGACTAAATCTACAGCTGATTTAGTCGAACAGCTGATTTTGTTTTCACTTGCTGAAAATAGCCTATCTACAAGCCCACAACGTGTCGCACGTCTAATTTCAGCATGCAACTAATTGTAAAATGACTTATCCTGGATCTCTTGTCCACTAGTCCCATCCTAACAGTCTAGTTTTTATCCGTTGACGAAATCGTCAATATATTAAGTCTCCGTTTTAGTCACCATAGCTTAGTTTTCATTTAATTTCCATTTAGTTTTCCTAAAATGTAGTCGACGGACATTTTTTCGTCTTAGTTTTAGCCGACGAAAACAACACTGCTCGAGTCACACTGTCAGCCAGTCAGTACAGGAGGCAGTAGAGACTAAACACACAAACACAACGCCAACCCACAACACACAAAACAACAAGTGAACTAGGAGTGCAAAGGTGGGTCTTAAGCATGTTTAGGGGGGGGGAGGGTGGGTAGAGAGGGAAAATACAGACACCTGGGGGACCCCCCCCCCCCCCCCGGTCAATGCAGTATAGCGCTGAAGTGGTTAATCATTACATAGAGTCCAGACGTTTGGCCTATGCAGTCTGATTATTCGACTGTCATTTGTCATGCTGTGTCTAACTTTACAGCCCCACCCCTCCACTTAATCATGTTTTATAGCTGTTGTGACCCTGGCTACAGATCAGAGATGGCAGAGCACAGGGCGGCATGCATGCATACACCTTAAAAAATCATTAGAGACCTGCCTGCTCTGTTTGCCAAAGGCTACTTCCTGGTTAGGAGTTCACAACATGGGAAGGAGCTTTTTGCACGGTTAGTAAAAAAACAAAAAACACACATGCATACTACAGATGCTATGAGTACACGCACGCACGCACACACGCACCCTAGCACGCACGCACAAATGCACGCACCCTAGCACGCACGCACACCCCCTAGAACGCACACAAGCACGCACAGCACAAGCACACCATTCACACATTCGCAACCATTGGCGCTGTGGCAGACAGAGACGGGCATGGTCCATGAGAGTCATAACCAGTGAACAGTATTTGAGGCTCCCTGCGGCGCGGGCATGCATGGCATAGCTTTTACACCCAGCCATGCCAGCATCAACAGCGCAGACTTCCAGACCCGCACTGCTGCTTACATGTGTACTTCAGGGTGCATGGCGTGAACTCGCAATAACATTTGTGAAGAATTAGTATATTAAAAAGACGGGCCATCATAATATTTACGCGAGGCAAGATGGCGGTGGGGTGGTGGGGAGGCCGCGTCAGCTGGAGACACTTTGCCTGAGAGAGCCATGAAGCACCGGCTGCCAACTCATCTGCCACAGCGCAATCAGTCTGGGTAGAGAACAGTGGTGAAGAGTACAGTAACTAAGTACATTTACTCTCAAGTATACTGTACTTAAGTAGACTTTTGAGGTAGCCCATTTAAAAATGTAAGCACTTTTACTTTAATGGCAAAGATTATACTTTTACTTTACTTCACAAAACATTAGCTATACTAGTTACAATTTTGATTCAGTTCTACATGTTCACAATGCTTTGTGAGCATTGTTGTGAGCTTGTAGATCTGCTATTTTCAAAAGGGGATTTTATATACATTTTACACTTTAGAAAAGTTGTGAAATGTGACATTCTGCATATTAAGTACATTTTGAGAGAGAGAGAGAGAGAGAGAGAGATTACAACAACTAACATTTCTCATTGCACATGTCTGAGCTTTGACTTGCAGGCTGCTGATACTCCGGCCCCTAAGTTCAACTTCTGCACTAACTCTCATTTAGCTTCAGCTGAAGCTGTGTAGGCTTCATCAAATGCAAGAGAATGCACATTTATTGAATTTATAGAATGCACATTCATTCGGTGCATCCAAGAAGCTTCTAGATGAACGAGCGACGCTGGCTCTTGGCTCCGGCCCAGGTGCAGGGATTCAAGGGATGACCCGTTTTGAAGTGACGCCTGAGCACACTTCCAACCCAAGCCTATATGAACCGGCAGTCTGGAACTGACTGCACAGAGAGTCCTTGGCTCCCAGAGTCAGTCTGAAGAGTCTTTTTATGATCTGTTTATGCAAGATGAAGCAGCGGCCATTTTCCAGAGCACCCCCCCCCCAATCCTGTCTAAACTCCTCCCACCTGCCTGGGCCTGGAAAACAGTGGACCCAGAAGCGTGGGAACTCGGGACCCCTTCAAATCAACCAGGAGGTGCCTTTGCCCTTTATCCAAATGCTCTCCCTCTCTCTCTCTCTCTTTCTCACACACACACACACACACACAGGAATATATATGCGCCACCACTCACTCGTCCCCGCGTTCCCCCCCGCCCCTACGCTGTCCTCACCTGCGGCAATAACTTTGTCACGTCATAAAAAACACTCGCTAAAATGAATACCATTTCCACGTCCGTGTTGGACGGGACAGGGGCTATAGCGTGCAAGCAACACCTCGCCAATATATAGCGTTACGCACGCGGAGGCCCTGCCGGCGCAGACCGCCCACTCGCGACCCAAGCTTTCATCATGTCTCTCACACTCGGCTCTCGGGTCCCCCACACGGCAAGAGACCAACCGGCATAACGGCTTCTTTGTAACATGGCTACATGTATGTGTTTCTGACCTTTTCATGGCGTGGGGTGGGGGGGGCATGATTACACAATGTGCATATTATTTTCAGGCACATTATGCACGATGGAAAACGCTTTCATCTCAGGGGGGCGGGCGGGCTGGCTGCAGCGGCGCTGCTGCCCCCTTGGCCCGCGGGGAGACGCGCAGAGAGGGGGTGGCGAGGGCCCTGCATGCGCCCCAACAGAAGTCACACTTAATCTGGCTGAGGGAAGCCAGCGTTGTCTGCAGGCTGCCTGGCCCTGGTCCTCCCCGGCCTGCCTGCCCCCACGGTCCAGCTTTCCTTCAGTTTATTTTACGTTTCCCCTTTTCTCCTTTTATTCCCTTTTCTCACAGAGCTTTGGGGTGGCCACAGTTTGCCATTCACACACAGTAAAAGGGGAAGGAGAAAGCACGTGTGCGCGCACACTGACACACACACACACACACACACACACACACACACACACACACTTTCCTTTTTATTAAGCTGCATTATAGGTTTGACATGGAATCATTCAATGAGACAACTCCCTTTCCTTAATTAATTCGGATTCTTGTTTGCATTCATCGTACCCGACCCGCAATGGTCGGGGCCACACAACAGTTCAATATCCCGGCACGCCGTATTGGGCCCTTTGCTAAGTGGCGTTATTAAAGTGGTAGCATTGCGGTGCAGGGATCTTAATTCAAAAAGCCAGAGCTGCTTTTTAACGTCTGTAATTATAAGCTCCATGCCCCCACCACTACCTATCCGCCCCCCCCCCCCCCCCATTTATTTTCTAAATAATTTTTCCACCTCAATTCCAGCAACATCCTTAAACTGTAAAAGAAGCTCAAATTAAGCGGCCGCAGTGGCAATCTGGTTCCTATTTGGGACGTAAAAGATCGAAAATGAAAAAGCAACGAGAGAGAGAGAGAGAGAGAGAGAGAGAGAGAGAGAGAGAGAGAGAGAGAGAGAGAGAGAGAGAGAGAACAGAGAGAGCGCGCCGCTGCCTGCCACCGCTGAGAAGCTAACCGTTTCCATGTGTTCATGTGTCTCTGCTGGCCTTTTCTTTTCTCCCCTCTCCCTCCTCTCCCTCCTCTCCCTCCTCCCCCCCTCTCCCCCTCTCCCTCCTCTCCCTCCTCTCCCTCCTCTCCCCTCTCCCTCCTCTCCTCCTCTCCTCCTCTCCCTCCTCTCCTCTCTCCTTCTCTCCCCTCTCCCTCCTCTCCCTCCTCTCCCTCCTCTCCCTCCTCTCCTCCTCTCTCCCCTCTCCCTCCTCTCTCCCCTCCCTCCTCTCCTCTCTCCTTCTCTTCTGCACTTATTTTTTTCCGGCCATGTCCCGCTGCTTCTTCCCCTCGCTAAACAGACTATAAAGAACATGCGCCGTTATGCGCCGTATAGAGGGGGGGGGTGGGGGCTTAATAACAAGGTGCAAGTGCTTATACGTTCAGCCAATCCCCGATCTACAATCCACCCCCAGGTCCTTCCCTTCCTCGTCGGCGCTGATTGGCTGCTTGCGCACGCACAGATGTTCCCCCTTTAATGATTTTTGTAACCATTAAGTTAATAGTTGTTTATGGCAGTGAAATGCAGGAATGCAACAGGGGGGCGGGGAGGGGTTCTGGGGGGGGGGGGGGGGGGGGGGGTGGATGGATGGGGAAGGGGGGGCAGATTTAGGTTCTGAGGGAGGAGGTGCGTGTGGGGGGGGGGGGGTGTATGAGAAGTTGGGCTGTTGGGGGGGGGGGGGGGTATTGGGGCAAATGCGGTGGAGACAGTGGGTTAACATTACAAGAGGGAATGGAGACAGCGGTGTGACGCGCATACACTCGTGCATGCGCTGGTGCGCTTACCACGCGCGCCCTGGTGAATGCACACTTGCGTGTCTGCTAATTGTCGCAATGTGCAAATGAACGCAAAGAAACAGCCGAAAGGAGGCCAACAACCACACAGTGTAGCGTCAAAGTGTGTGTGTGTGTGTTTGTTGCGTGCGTGTGTGTGTGCGTGCTTCAAACAGTCCCTTAAGAGAATATGTGATTAAGATGTGATCTAATTCTAAGACTAAACACACTATTATGAGCACAGATATACACCCACACGCTAATGTGCACATGCATCACTAAACACACGCACACACACACACAGACACATGAACAAACAAAAGCACACCGTTCCCATGAATGTCCAGCGTATAAAGAGTGTGTCACTGATCAGTGGAGACGTGTGGCTGGGAAGCGGTGACTGAGGCTTTCTTGGAAACACACTTAAAATCACACAGGATTACTCACAATATGGAAGCTTGAGTGTGTTTTTATATTTTCATGTGTGCACGAGCCTGTGTGCACGAGCCTGTGTGCACGAGCCTGTGTGCACGAGCCTGTGCATGGCGACGTGTGCGTGAGATTTTCATATGGGCCTGGCGGCCCAAACGGAACCAAATACACGCGTTTCCCCAGGATTTACTGCCGAGGCTACTGTGAAAGTCAACTGGGCTTTTGTTTATGACAGCGTGCTCCTATACTCCATCACAGGCGACCATGAAGACAACAAAATAAAAGGTGGTCTGAGGTCCCGAGACCATGAGGCCTCTGTCTGCAGGAGCCTCTCACATGTAAACACATGAGTCAGCATTCAAACGCAGCGGTCGGTCTGCCGCTCAGACTGCCATTTAGAGTCCTGTTCTAAAATCCACGACATCTTGACTCTGGAGGACGGGTTCTTTTTTTTTGTTTCAAGAACGGAGGAAGAAGAGGCCCCCTAGTCTCCCTGCAGGTACAACCCCCCCCCACCCCCAGAGGGTGTGGTCTGTGCTGGGTCGCAATGAATCCCAGGTGTCCCTTAGTGTTGTGGTGGTGGTGGGGACTGCGGCTATCGCTAACGATGCTAACGCAAACCGTCTGGCGCGGCCATATAAAAGGCTGCCCCCTTATTAAGACGGAGCGGGGAGGGGACGACTTGATGAGGGGACGCGTTTTCCTTGCAGGCATCCTTGTGGCTCTCTCTGGAGCCTGACGCAGAGGGGAGCGTGTGCGGACGGGGCAGCGGGGGCGTGGTGGGTTGGCCCTGCATGCATGGCTGGCTATTTGCAGTGTGCACGCATGGCCATCGATGACGTTCACCCACTTCCCCGGCCTGGACTATATCTCTCTTTTTGTGTATATCTCTGTCCGTCTGTCTGTCTCTCTCGTTGCACTTCGACAACAAAATTACT
>NC_139712.1:50333237-50393534 GCF_964188405.1 Protomyctophum parallelum | reverse complement strand
GCAGGCTCTCGCGCGGGGCTCGCACTCATTACACCAGACGGCACGCTATTCTGACTTTGAGCAAATGAGCCGGGATTAACAGCAAAGAAAACTCCAGTTTGTTTGGAGACTGTCACCGAACCACAACGTCTCTCTCTCTCTCTCTCTCTCTCTCTCTCTCCTTTCTTTCCAGTCAAAAATATACCAACATTTAACATCGATGCAAACAGAAAGAACATTCAGTTTGGATGACCATATACAGTAGTCAAAAGAATTACAGTTGTAAACAGAAGCAAGCAAATCAGCCATGCGGATATGCGGAGTTGAGGGGATTTTATTAGTGGGGGGAGTTCTATTTTTATGACGCACACACGCACGCACGCACGCACACTCGCACACACACACTCACACACACACACACACACACACACACACACACACACACAGTTCTCACATAATCCAGTTGGATCCCTTTGGACTGTACTGTGCACAACTATTAGTTTATTGAGAGGGTGAAATAATGTGGGCAGAAGTGGCATTGACATTTTGACACATGGCTATATTCGCAATTCGACATTATAACAAAGCACACATAGGGTTGAAGTGGTTAAGCAAGCCCTTGCCCAGGGTGACCGGCGACCGCAATGTAAACTACAGTGTTACAGTATGAAACACCTCTCAACACCTCTTCGGCTCGCCCTGAATCTACCTGTATGTGTTCGCCTAATACCTCAGATTTAATGCTAGACTTCACACACGACTCTCACCTCCTAAACAGCTGAGCACTCTAGTCGCTGACTAATCCACCGCCCCAACACCCTCCCACTACTCCCCCCCACCCCCCCTCCCCCCGGGTCCCTGTTAAACCTGTTTCCATCGGCGAGCCAGCCCCGCGTCCATCAACAGGAAATTAGCCCCAGCTTCCCCCGTAATGCGAAACAGCGCCGGGCTCCGTAACAGCGGGGCCATAACAGCAACTCCCATTCACACTGCCGGTGAAATCATTCACACACACACACACACACACACACACACACACACACACACACACACACTGGTGGCATATGTACTGTACACATACACATACAAACTGCTAGAAGGCTGACTCCAGAGACGTGGTGAGGTGAGGATGAAGTCATCATCATCTATCTCTCTCTCTCTCTGTCTGTCTCTCTCTCTCTCTCTGCGCGTGGACAGGCACGCACGTGCGCACATGTACACACGCACGCACACATGCACGCACACACGCACGCACGCACACACACATGCACACACGCACACACACACGCACACACGCACACACACATGCACACACGCACACACACATGCACACACGCACGCACACATGCACACACGCACACACACACACATGCACGCAGCCACGCACGCACTCTCTCTCTCTAATAAGTGCCCAGTGAGAGGGCATTGTTGTGGCTTCACCCTTGGCAGACACACAGCTGGGAATGTGGGACATGTAGACTGGAATACCTGGCAAGGCTAACAGTCTGGGAAAGGAATTCTGCTCCCACAGGAAGGTATGGATATAGGGAACTCCCCTTGTGTGTGTGTGTGTGTGTTTCGGTATGCGTGTGTATTTTCTCAAATCAGGTGGTGTTTGGTTGAGATAAAAGGAGGGTGGTGGGGGGGGGGGGGGGGTTAGTGGCATGTAACGACATACCGAGGCTTTGAATGAATCACCTTATAGGCTGAGCTAATCAAGAGAAGAATGGAGTCTGAAGGCCAGCCCCATTACAGAGCAGGTGAGACCTCCAGCTCCTCTGTGACGCTGATAAGGTTGCTGCTAATGACATGACAGGGGTCACCCCAGCTGGGGGACATGTGGAAAGGTATACACAGCTTGGGTGAGTGTAGTACGCCTTCTCTGTGTGTGTGTGTGTGTGTGTGTGTGTGTGTGTGTGTGTGTGTGTGTGTGTGTGTGTGTGTGTGTGTGTACTGCATGTGTGACACAAGCTGCCAGGGCAGGGCCACAGACGCAGAGCGGGGGCCAGGGTCCCAGCCAGGCATTGGGACAGCTGGTGGACTCGGTGCGGGGGAAGCCATAATGGGGGGACCACAGGGACGGACAGACGGACGGACGGATGGACGGATGGACGGGGGGGGGGGGGGGGGGAGGGCGTCACAACAGCGGTGACAGGTTTGCGTCTCCCGGGACATGCAATAATAGACAATGACACATAAAAAGCCACTTGAAAGGCAGGTCTCAATAAGCAGGTTCAACGACCACACAGACTCCCGTGCAACCTGAGGTGGCTCAACCATCCGCCGCAGGGGGGAGATTAGGGATGCACAGAGAGAGAGAGAGACAGAGAGACTACACCGTTCACAGAGAGAGAGAGAGAGAGAGAGAGAGGTGATTCAGACGCTGCACCACATCCGATAGCCTCTCACTCCCACATAAATGTCATCTCCAACCTCAACTTTTAACAGAACAATTCTTTCAGCATATTTGCCTCCCCCCCCTCTCGCTCTCTCTCTCTCCTCAGATACACTTGCGGCCTCAAAAAGGTAACTGGAACCTAATTGTGGGTTTTGGAAATCCTTGGGAACACAAAGTCAGGCGACCTTAAAACACACACATATACCTCGTTCCGTTCCTGTGTGTTTTCTTTTTTTTTTACGCGGTGCAGACCATGTCTATTAGCCGTCCCCTTTAAAGTCTGGTTCAAATGCAGAGATGAGAGAGAGAGAGAGAGAGAGAGAGAGAGAGAGAGAGAGAGAGAGAGAGACAGGGAGGGAGGGAGAGAGAGGGGGGGGGCACATGTAGCTGATTAGTGGACACAGAGAGGAAGCTGCTAATGGTATATCTGTTGTTTATTTTGTTTGTGTTAATTACAAGGGAGGTCCTCTACCCGTCTACCGTCAACTATGAGAAGGTTGAGGAGTCTGTTATTTGACTGTCCCCCCCCCCCCCCCCCCCCCCCTCCCCACTCCCCACCGTGTGAGAATAACAGAGAAGAAAGACAGTGGAAACAGAGAGAGAGAGAGAGAGAGAGAGAGAGAGAGAGACAACCTTGTTTAACCGGCTACCCAATCTACCTCACCCGACTCCTCATGATGAAACATAATAACATATTACAAACATGTTTGCATACGCAATAATGTAATTATAATCAGATTAAGGTTAAACTCCGCCCATGGAAATGATCACGTAATCGCCCTAGGCCCTAGTGCACCAAAGTGTTTATTCCCCCCCCCCCCCGCCCCCCCGGATGAAAACGCAAGGTGCTGCTCATCTAAAACGCCCATCTGGGAGCGTTTGAGGGCACTTTGGAGGCGGAGACATTTTTCTGCGTATAGACAATAATTGTCTACGCAGAAAAATGTTTCAGAGGCAAACCAAACCAACCATCTCATCATAGCAGAAGTAAACATGTTGGCACACGGTCGAGTATACTTCTGTCCTTGAAGGAGAGGCTATGGCAATGCTCTGTCCCTGAAGGGAAGGCAATGCTCTGTCCCTGAAGGGAAGGCAATGCTCTGTCCCTGAAGGGAAGGCAATGCTCTGTCCCTGAAGGGAAGGCAATGCTCTGTCCCTGAAGGGAAGGCAATGCTCTGTCCCTGAAGGAGAGGCAATGCTCTGTCCCTGAAGGAGAGGCAATGCTCTGTCCCTGAAGGGAAGGCAATGCTCTGTCCCTGAAGGGAAGGCAATGCTCTGTCCCTGAAGGGAAGGCAATGCTCTGTCCCTGAAGGGAAGGCAATGCTCTGTCCCTGAAGGAGAGGCAATGCTCTGTCCCTGAAGGAGAGGCAATGCTCTGTCCCTGAAGGGAAGGCAATGCTCTGTCCCTGAAGGGAAGGCAATGCTCTGTCCCTGAAGGGAAGGCAATGCTCTGTCCCTGAAGGAGAGGCAATGCTCTGTCCCTGAAGGAGAGGCTATGGCAATGCTCTGTCCCTGAAGGGAAGGCAATGCTCTGTCCCTGAATGGAAGGCAATGCTCTGTCCCTGAAGGGAAGGCAATGCTCTGTCCCTGAAGGGAAGGCAATGCTCTGTCCCTGAAGGAAAGGCAATGCTCTGTCCCTGAATGGAAGGCAATGCTCTGTCCCTGAATGGAAGGCAATGCTCTGTCCCTGAATGGAAGGCAATGCTCTGTCCCTGAAGGGAAGGCAATGCTCTGTCCCTGAAGGGAAGGCAATGCTCTGTCCCTGAATGGAAGGCAATGCTCTGTCCCTGAAGGGAAGGCAATGCTCTGTCCCTGAAGGGAAGGCAATGCTCTGTCCCTGAAGGGAAGGCAATGCTCTGTCCCTGAATGGAAGGCAATGCTCTGTCCCTGAAGGAGAGGCTATGGCAATGCTCTGTCCCTGAAGGGAAGGCAATGCTCTGTCCCTGAATGGAAGGCAATGCTCTGTCCCTGAAGGGAAGGCAATGCTCTGTCCCTGAATGGAAGGCAATGCTCTGTCCCTGAAGGGAAGGCAATGCTCTGTCCCTGAAGGAAAGGCAATGCTCTGTCCCTGAAGGAGAGGCAATGCTCTGTCCCTGAAGGAGAGGCTATGGCAATAATCTGTCCCTGAAGGAGAGAATATGGCAATGCTCTGTCCCCGAAGGGAAGGCCATGGCAATGCTCTGTCCCTGAAGGGAAGGCCATGGCAATGCTCTGTCCCTGAATGGAAGGCAATGCTCTGTCCCTGAAGGGAAGGCAATGCTCTGTCCCTGAAGGGAAGGCCATGGCAATGCTCTGTCCCTGAATGGAAGGCAATGCTCTGTCCCTGAAGGGAAGGCAATGCTCTGTCCCAGGCTATGTACAGTAGGGCACATACTGTACATAGCATAATCATCAGGCTATGTACAGTAGGGCACTGGTTCTTAACATGTGGGTTGGGACCCCCAGGGGGATCCCCACATGATGGGGGGGGGGCACTCCCAAATGACAGTGAAGTGACAATTTAAGGACTTTTAAGGCATTGTAGATCTGCAATTTTCACTGCGGAACCAACTCCAAGACAAACCAAATGATGAACCAACTCCAAGACAAACCAAATGATGAACCAACTCCAAGACAAACCAAATGATGAACCAACTCCAAGACAAACCAAATGATTGCTTAGATCAAATATTATAGATGGATGGGTAGATGGAATAAAAACAATAATTCTAATTCATTAACATGCTAAGGTACCTCATATGTTGGTTGACAGACAGACAGACAGACAGTGTAATGTATTTTTTTAAATACTAATTATGAATAATAATAACCAATAATAATAACCCAACACTATAATGCGTCATCGCCGCTTTTAGAATGCAAGTAATTAAAGTGTAATACTCTAATGTAGAGCCATGAATCATTTAGATAACCTTTTGGCGTAAAAGAACATAAATTTAGTTAGGAGGATTGTAAGAATGTAATAGAGTAAAAGTACTCAAGTCAAAATGTACCTATCGTACCGGCATGTAAAACAAGTAAATATTAAACTTTATCTTTAATGGTATAATGTTAACCTTATAAAAAATGTAATACTAACTTAATAAACCTTTTAAGGATTTAAATACTTTAGAGGAAAACTACAATACTTTAAATGAGAGAAGAGTAAAAGTATCACCTTACAGCAGGAAAAAGACCAAGAAGAAAAACTTTGACGCCACGCAATGAAAGGAGTCGACAAGTATACTATTTTGGGTTCAGAGGTTAACAAAAAGTGACTAATGGCGACATCTGTAGGATGGGAGGTTTACAATGGTGAGACTGGGAGACGTGCAGGCACTATGAGAAAAGCTGTCATTTCCTTAAAACCAGGAAACATGAATCTTGGGAGATGTAGTCTAAGAGTAAATTGTAGTTCCAACGAAATGTAATGTTTAAGGCGAATTTAATGTTAAGGAGGGAGTCTGGATGTCTGCCTCGACACAAGGTCAAACAACATGTTTCTCACAGATAAGGGATAACGCTGGGTGTCACTCAAGGTGGCTAAATAGAAATACAGGCGATATCTCACTGGGCAGAGAGGGAGAAATACAGGCGATATCTCACTGGGCAGAGAGGGAGAAATACAGGCGATATCTCACTGGGCAGAGAGGGAGAAATACAGGCGATATCTCACTGGGCAGAGAGGGAGAAATACAGGCGATATCTCACTGGGCAGAGAGGGAGAAATACAGGCGATATCTCACTGGGCAGAGAGGGAGAAATACAGGCGATATCTCACTGGGCAGAGAGGGAGAAATACAGGCGATATCTCACTGGGCAGAGAGGGAGAAATACAGGCGATATCTCACTGGGCAGAGAGGAGGGGAATGATATCAGCGGGACACAGGGCACACCATTCACAAACAACCAATGCACAGAAAATACCCATATCAGATAGATAGATGGATAGACTTTTACTTGTAACGGAGTAGTTCTACATTGCAGATTGCAATTGATACATCTTTCCACCGAGGCTTTCCCGACGAGGATAATGAATTACCACGAATGGAAAAAAAGAAACTGAAACTCCAACCAAATCCCGTGCAGGAAGCGGCTCTCCCACTGCTATGTGGCCATCAAAGCCGCGCGGCAGAGCAGTCAAAGCTCCACAACCTCTAATCCTCTCCTCCACCACCACGGGGTCCAATCAAAGCCATGTGCTGCTCGCCCTGGGTCGGCACGTCTGTCCCCGGCTAAAGAGCTCTTTGTTTGGTTGGAAAAACAAATTTAGGCAGGGCATTACGCCCCGGCCTCCTCCTCGAACATGGGGATGTTTTCCATTAATGCTGAAGTGGGTGGTGGGGGCAGGGTGTGGGGGGGGGGGGGTTATTCATGGACAGATAATGAACTGAACCAACCTGACTCCACTCATCCTGGTATGGACTGTGTGTGTGTGTGTGTGTGCACGTGTGTGTCCATGTTTTGGTGAAAAGGTTAAGTGCACGCCTTGTCCACTGGATGAGAGCGTGTGCACGAGCTTGCACAAAAACAGAAAACAAACACACACACACACACACATTCTGTATACCGTACGCACGCTTGTGTCTGACGTGTGCTCTTAACTGATGTGTGCTCTTAACGCTATCCTCGCTATCCTCGTGTGTGTGTGTGTGTGTGTGTGTGTGTGTGTGTGTGTGTGTGTGTGTGTGTCTGTGTGTGTGTGTGAGAGAGAGAGAGAGAGAGACTGTGCGTGTGTGTAGGCAAACAATCTGCCCACATATACGAAAGTATCCTCAAACAACTTGCCTAATGACAAGAGATGGAAATACAGCTCTGCCTGCTGTGTGCCAACCTCACCCCACCCAGGACAGTGTGTATGATTACGTGCTTTCATGGGTGTGTTACGTCTGCTGTATTGCTTCAGAATCGTTTCTGCATATTATGTACGTCAGTGTGTGTGTGTGTGTGTGTGTGTGTGTGTGTGTGTGTGTGTGTGTTAAGAGCTCACAAGTATAGTAGAATTTGAGATACTGTATAGAAAGTATTTTCCTAGAGAAGAGAAATGGTTGTTTCATGGTTTAAAATTAGTTTTTCTAGTTAGGGTAACATTTAACAAATGGTTCAGGTTGGGGGTTAAATGTTATGATTTATGTATAGGTTATATTTATGGATTATGGTTGAAATGATGCCTGATTGTATTCCTATAGTTGCACACCGGTGTGCCTTGCCCCCAAAACAGCAGATCTACAAAACAGCAGATCTACAAAACAGCAGATCTACAAAACAGCAGATCTACCCACATACACTGAGCTTGTAAATCTCGTCAGTGCTGCTACAGAACATCTGCTCTACACTGCTGTGCAACCCAAGTATAGCTCAGTGATAACTTACACTCGTGCAAAAAGGTAAAAGTGGCATTTATAAAATTGCCATCCTAAAATGTATTACAAATGTGCGTGTGTGTGTGTTTGTGTGGGCATGCGTGTGTACAGTATGACTTATACTGAATCTCTTGTGCACTAGTCCCTTCTTAAAGGTATATTCAGTGATTTCACTCAAAACTATTCAGTGAAATCACTGAATATACCTTTAACATTTTTGTCTAGTTTTATTTGTTGACAAAATTGTCAATATATTTAGTCGTAGTTTTATTCTTCATTGCCTAGTTTCCATTTAGTTTCCGTCAGTGACAATAGGTAGTCGACTAACATTTTTCGTCTTAGTTTTAGTCGACGAAAACAACAGAGGTGTAGTGAAAAGATGAGCAGTCTCTGGGATGCCCAGTTTAGGACAGCAGTGCCACGTGGTGCCACTGAGGGTAATTTTCATACCTGTGCTATTGGTAATGAGGCATGGCTCTCACAGGGGCCCCTGGGGCATGGCTCTCACAGGGGCCCCTGGGGCATGGCTCTCACAGGGGCCACTGGGGCATGGCTCTCACAGGGGCCCCTGGGGCATGGCTCTCACAGGGGCCACTGGGGCATGGCTCTCACAGGGGCCACTGGGGCATGGCTCTCACAGGGGCCCCTGGGGCATGGCTCTCACAGGGGCCACAGGGGCATGGCTCTCACAGGGGCCCCTGGGGCATGGCTCTCACAGGGGCCACTGGGGCATGGCTCTCACAGGGGCCCCTGGGGCATGGCTCTCACAGGGGCCACTGGGGCATGGCTCTCACAGGGGCCACTGGGGCATGGCTCTCACAGGGGCCCCAAATGAGGCACACGACTTAGATTGACTGTACCTGGGACGGAGGGGGGGGGGGGGGGAGATTAGTGAGCGAGCATTTACAGGAATGGTCGAATTACCAGTCTTCACTTCGGTCACGTTTATTTTAATATTTGTATGGATAATAGTTACAGCCTACTTGCATTTACATTCCCTGCAGGTTTGTTGTATTAGTTTGGATTAAGAGCAAAGACATCTTATAAACCTCCAGTTGTACAGTGTGTGCATTCTATTACCGTGCGTTTGGTGTGCGTGCGCGCGCGCGTATGCGTGTGTGAGTTACAGAAGCACAGGAGCCATTAAGGGGACAGGAAGGGTGCCTCTCGCCTCACAGAGAGACCCAGGAGAGGGGGTGGGATTATGGGAGATTACCATGCAGGAGCAGAAACAGGATGTGGGGAGAGAGAGAGAGAGAGAGAGAGAGAGAGAGAGAGAGAGAGAGCTCCAGTAGGTAGAGGTCCCGGGAAGACAAAGGAGCTGCACAGAATACAAAACTCTGATGCTGGCATTCAAAGCAACCAAAGGTATGGCTCCCCCATATCTTACAAGTATGATTGAACCCTACAAACCCTCCCGCGCACTCAGATCAGCCAACGCAGGGAAACTGGAAGTACCCTCACTAAAAACGCCGGGACAACGCTCCACACGTCCCAAACTCTTCTCCCTTCTGGCTCCAAAACTGTGGAATGCACTTCCCATTGCAGTCAGAACTGCAGCATCACTCCCAATCTTCCGCCGTAGCCTGAAAACCCACCTTTTCAGACTCCATCATGGCCCATAGCACTTACCCTAACCCCTTAGATAGCATTTCTGTTGGCTTAGATAGCATTTGACTTAGACTTATAGCATGTTATGTAGACAGCACTATAATTGTATTGTATATAGTCATAGCACGCCATAGTACATATGTATAGCATAGTAGTGAATATGTATAGTTTATTATGTATAGTGTATGTATAGTTTCATCATATAGATATTCCACTGTTACCTTCTTAGCTTACGCATGTTTCATGATAAATGCTTTTATGTGATGTATTCCCATGCTTTTGTTCTTGCCTAAATGTAAGTCGCTCTGGATTAAGAGCGTCTGCTAAATGCCTAAATTGTAAATTGTAAATTGTAAATTGAGCTGCCAGTGAACGTAGTGAAGAGTCGGGGTTGCCCTGGATGGTGAATGGCGTGTTAGAGACATGAGAGAGAGATGGGAGAGATGAAAGAGAGAGAGATTACAGACAGAGAGAGAGAGAGAGAGAGAGAGAGGTGGGTGCACAACTTAACCCATTCTGACCTGAGATCAGATTCTAAAAATGTCAGTCGCTCTTCGATTTTTCAAAAATAGCAGACCTACAAGCTCGTATCGCGCCACTCGGTGGCGCGATATGAGCTTGTAGATCTGCTATTTTTAAATAGCTAAAGCATAACATGATGCTGACACCAAAATGGGTGCCCGGTCAGAATGGGATAAACAGAGATGGCCGCACATAAAACACAACACACTCTGAAAGTTCACTCCGAACAAACACGGTAAACATTCACGAACGCACGCACGCGCGGAGATAGTCAATAGCTGATCTACAGTGACTGTGACTTTGTAGATTGGCAATTTCTCGGTGCGCGCCACTCTACATCTATACCTGCCCAATGTCAACACTGACTAACCCCAACCTGAACATTTTTCTAATTGTATAAAATGTACAAATCTACAAATCTTTTTGAACCACAAACAAAATGCTCCTCACGTCTGTTTCTCAAATTGACATTTGGTCCTCACAGGTATAGTAACACACACACACACACACACACACACACACACACACACACACACACACACACACACACACACACGGTACAGTGTATAATAATGATGGAGGCAGGGGGGGGGGGGGGGGGGGGCTGCAGCAGATGACTGTTTGTAGTCTAATGGCAGCCTCTCTGTATGCAGGCAGACAGTCTAATTACACCTCTACACCAGACCACTCTGCTGTCTCACTGTGTAGACACACACATGAAGGACTTCTTTGTGTGTGTGTGCGTGTGTGTGTGTGTGTGTGTGTGTGTGTGTGCATTCGTGCGTGCGTGCGCGAGGGGGCCACATTTATGTTTATATATCCGTCACCACCCTATCAGCCACTGTCATGTAACTTGACAATTACTGAAAAAGAGGTAGAGAAAGAAAGCGAGTGAGAGAGAGAGAGAGAGAGAGGGGAGGGGGGAGAGAGAGAGGGGGGGGGGGGGGGGGGAGAGAGAGGGGGGGGGGGGGCAGAGGGAGAGGCCCTTGCTGCCACTGTCATGGCTCCGTGTCGTAGAGGCCTCCTATCTTATGACCACCAGAAGGCCATCTGGTCTTTCTCAACGCTGAGACCACAACTCCCATTTCACCAGCAGCCACACTGTTTACGCAACGCACACACACAAATACAGAGATAGACTCATGCAATCACACACGTGTATACGTGCGCACCATACTGTACATAGCATAGTATTTTAGGACCGTATCGTTAATGTATGGGCTGCACAATGAGGTGTATTCATTTCATATTCCGCACGTACCACACATGGTTATAGGCCCCACACGCACACACCAAACATTTTCAGATGGGGGTCGGCCGGCCAAGTACATCATTTTGGCTGCATGTCCTTGACATGAAAACGTGAAGATAATTGTAGAATCTGGTCTAAGGTCTCAACGGGCTAGAGAGAGACTTATGACAATTAAGGTGCATCAACGTGCATGAGCACAGAGAGAGGATGGAACTGTAAACAAGCAGAAGTCCACTGTGTTGTCGCACACACACACACACACAGACACACACAGACACACCTAGCAGCACACTGCGGCCGAGCCCAAGCAGCACTTCTACTGGTTAATCCTCTGTTTGGGTGTCGCCTTTCACGTTAGACGCACAATGGCTTAGAATGAGCCAACATACGGGATTTGAGAAGGTGGTCGTCTGTCCACTCACAGAGAGGGGAGGGGGTAGAGAGAGAGAGAGAGAGAGACAAGTGGTTTGTTAAGGAATGTTAAGTGTTATGATGTGTTTTGTTTGTGGTTATAATTTATATATTTTACTGTTTGAGACACACAGTCACACACACACACACACACGCACACGCACACACACACAAATATGATGTTATTATGCAAAAATACAAAATAGTGATTATCTCAAATAATTGCGATTAAGCAATTATGTAATAATTGTGAGAGACCTATTGAAGAATCATAACAAAATGATTTATGGCCGACAATGCGACTAATACTATAACGACCCCTTGAACCTTCAAGTAAGCAAAAGACCCAGAAAATGGTGACCTATATTTACTCTCCTCTCAATTGGCCTCCTTTTCCATCCCTCTTCTGTGACTCTCTGCTCTCTGTCTTTGGCTCCGTTTCTCTCTTCCTCTGTCACTCTCTGACTTGCTCTTTCAACCTTCACATGCACACGCCTGTGCGTGCACGCACACACACTTCCCTCCCTCCATACAGTACCAACGGCCCCTGGGGGCCTGTTCTCCTGTAGGGGGTGTGCCTGTGTGTGTGTGTGTGTGTGTGTGTGTGTGTGTGTGTGTGTGTGTGTGCACGTGTGTGCGTCTTGGTGGAGCTTAGAGCTGTCTCTGGGATCTCCCAGAGTTAAGACCTTAATCTCAGCCAGAAACTAGAGCCACACAGTGCCACTAATGGACCATTATGCTGACAAAAACACACACACACACACACACACACACACACACACACGCGCGCACACGCGCACACACACACACCAACCTGCAGGGTCTCTTTGACTCCTAAAACATGCTAATTCTTCTGTCTCACTGGCCTGGGATTCATTCTCTATCACTAGTTATCTTTCCATGTCTCCCTCCGAGACTTCTCCCACTGTCTTTCTCTACGCCTCTCTCACTCTCTCTGTCTCCATCGTGCACACGTATACGCACGCACACATTGTTTCTTGTTCTTGTGACTGCTTTCATGTCCGTCTCACTCTCTTGTCTTTCTGTTTGGGCTTTTCTCTTCCCTGTACCTCCGCTGTTTCTTCACTGCTCCCAGTCCCTCTCATTTGCCATTTCCACTTATGTTTTGTATTATTTCTCCACTGTTCTCCATCAAGCTCTCTCTCTTTCTCTCTTTCTTTCTTTTTCTTTCTGTCTTTCTTTCTTTTCTACGTCTTCCTGTGTGTCTGTGCCAGTGGTGGAAAGTAACAAAATACAAATTTACTTAAGAGGTATTTGCAATTTCCAAAACTTTTACTTCCATCTCGGATCCAAATATTGTACTTTTACTTCACTGCATTTATTTGGAAACTTCAGTTACCAGTTACTTACTTTGTAGATTTTAATTATTATATTACAAGACAATTCAGCCCTATATACATTTAGGCTATTTGCAAAATATTTTTCATACATTTTGTACTTTTTACTCAAGCCACATTTTGAATTCTGGACTTTAACCAATTCTGAACGGGCACCCATTTTGGTGTCAGCATCATGTTATGCTTTAGCTATTGAAAAATAGCAGATCTACAAGCTCATATCGCGCCACCGAGTGGCGCGATACGAGCTTGTAGGTCTGCTATTTTTGAAAAATTGAAGAGCGACTGACATTTCTAGAATCTGATCTCAGGTCAGAATGGGTTAATCAGACCAGCGTGTGTCCGGCGGAAACCTCGTATGAATCTGATCTCAGGTCAGAATGGGTTAAAAAAAAGCCTTTTTCCACCACAGCTCTCCATTTGTCTCATTTATCTGCCCCCCCCCCCCCCTATGTGCAGCAGGTCTTGTGCAGGTCTGTCAGCAGTAGCTGATTCCAGCGCGTCGCTGCATACCTGTGTCTGACTGAGGCTTTGTCTGCTGTGGACCCCTGAACCCTGCAGCCGGCCTCCACTTTAGGAGGACTCTGCAAACGCCCCACCACCGCCGCCGCCGCCGCCGCCACCGCCAGGAATACCTGTTCTTTTAACCCTGAAAACCTATAGGCCACGTTTTACGAACACTCGGGACGTTGAATGTGTGCGTGCGTGCGTGCGCGTCCGTGCGTGTGCATGTGTAACACACATATTATGCCAATGATTCTCAACCTCGTATACTGCAAAGTGGGCTCCCAATTGACAAAAAACACTGAGATTTTAATGATATAATATTGATAAAACAAATTAACGTAAAAGAAAAGGTAATGGTATTTCTTTCTTTAACTCAATAAGGCCGATTCTACAAATGCCTTCTAAATCAGTAGTGCTCACAAAAATAAAGCAGATGTACTACCAGCTCACAGCACGGCACAAATTGACGACGCTGAGCATGCCATTTCTGAATAGCCAACGCTAAAATCGGATGCTTTCACAGGCTTTACCGGGTTAAAACCATGAAAAATGTGTTTTCCTTGTCACGCTGATGGATAGGAACTCAAAGCATATATAATGCTACTACGGAACACGATCCATCGATTGATGGTTAAACATGAACATGCACGGCACGCCGCCCACCCTTCGGGACCACTTCACAGAGGGGGTGGGCCGCCCGCAAACACCTTTGAGACGTTCAAGTGGACCCAGGAAAGGTTGAGAGACCTGCTGCATTAGGCCTATGTCACAGACATGCATGTACATGCGTGTGTGTGTGTGCTTGTGCATGTGTGTGTGCGTGTGTGTGCGTGTGTGTGTGTGTACACTACTGTGCATGCACTCAGCAGAGACATGCTGGCTGTTTGACACTACGGGGACGTCAGAGTGATGCAAACACACTGAAAGGCTAAAGGACGACCGCCGTCCCCTGAAGGCCTCTTCTTTGACGACAATTACCTTTGTTGTCCTGTCTCTTTACTTAAGAGGCTTTCTTCTGGAGTAACCCGAGGAGCCTATTTCCCCCCCATAATAACGACCATCGAACTGACAATGCGGGCGTGGCCAGAGGACGACAAAAGTAGCGAGAGCGGGGGAGGAGGAGGAGGGGGAGGTGTGGGACCATCTGGCTACTTATGTGTGTTTGTTGACGGCTTAGAGATATGTTTTAATTCTCCTTTACAAAAACGCCGGCTGTTTGATTTTCGGTCACCCCGGAGAATGGTTTGTTTTCAGGGCCAACAGGATTATAGTGTCTATGTGTGACTGTGTGTGTGTGTGTGTGTGTGTGTGTGTGTGTGTGTGTGTGTGTGTGTGTGTGTGTGTGTGTGTGTGTGTGTGTGTGTGTGTGTGTGTGCATGCCTGCGTGCAGTGGGAATAGTAACGAAGTACAATTTTGAGGTGCTTTTACTTTACTTACATACAGTATAATTTACATTCCTTGATACTGTATACTTCTAATCCACTACATCTAAATTGTGAACTTGTAGATCAGCAATTTTCAAAAAGGTTTTACACATTAAAAAAAGTGTTTTTTTTTACTTTGGTACTTTTATATTTTTTCACACATTTGTACATTTAGGTCAAGTAAAAACAATTATACCAGCATATATAGTGGTTACTCAAGTACACTAAAAGGACTGAGTACTTACCACTACTGTGTGTGTGTGTGTGTGTGTGTGTGTGTGTAGCGCATTGTGTGCTTATATGTTTGTGCTATGTGTCTCTCAGTTTTCCTGCGCATTCATTTGTGCAATGTGCATCCTCACATAGCTATAAATCTTCCCTGTTCCCTTCTGAACGACAACATTCTGACTTGAAAGGTCATCTTAATCACTGACCCAATAACATAATGAGGACAGAATGTCCTGACCCAGAGTTTCTGGGTCAGCGGACTAGGTTCCATGTCATTTACACACTGTAACAGTATCACATTGGTGGTGGTGGTGTGTTGGGTGGGGGGGGTACGTCACCTTGGCACAAAGGCCGAGCGGGAGTGGCCACCAAGCCAAAAGGATAGGCCCTCTGTGCCGAGCAGAGTGGCTGTTATGGGAGATAGCCTATAGCGCCAGGCTGGAGGGGAACGCTACGAAGCCATTGTGTCACAGGAGACGTGCGCTTAGGAGAAAACAATGTGTGGACGCCGCTTCTATAGACAGACAGGCGTCAAGCTGTCAGTCACGTCGTCACGCTGGCTAGGTCTGTGTGTGTGTTGTGTCGTGTGTGTGTGTTTGAGTTCATTAAAGTATGTGTTTGGTTATGCATGATCAGTATCAGTGTGTGTACATTTGTACATCGCTGTCTCTCTCCTGAATCTGCTGCATTAGCCAATATTTGAGCATCTCACGTCGTTGACTTGTTTGCGTTTGCTGAAGTGCTTAGCCTATTAGCCTAACAGCCAACTCTACAGATTCTACAGAAGATACCACGTGAATAACGTCTCTAAACATTCATCGCTTAAATATTTAGAAAACTCAAAGGCAGACTAAACCACTTTCAAGACAGCCCAATTTTGGGAATGCCATTATAGGTGAAAAAGATGAATTAATTACGCAGTCAAAGTGTTAATTAAGGGTGGGCGAGGACGAGGAGTGATTCAGTTGAGTGGCGAGCTGTGAGAACAAGATTTACACCAGGCAGTAGTATCGCACCACAAGTTCTGCTGAAGTTTACCAAACAAGTTGAGAATATGTACTGATCACATTATGTGAGCAGGCGTTATGAGTCATAATAGCCACAGAAAAGAACAGAGGATGATACACAATGAAATGTACCCTCACAAAAACATGCAGTAACAACCTCCCCCTGGCCAGCCGGGGCGCCTGATGGAGGGGAAAGGAACTGGTCGGAATAACGTGTTCATTCCACGTGCTACGTCCGGCCAGGGAAACTCTCCCCTGTCAAAGAAGCAACTTGGACTCCTCATGCATAGAAGGAAGCATGAGGTCAGTCCGCTGCCCCCCAGGTTGGCAGGGGAAGTGCATAATCAGATTCATTTCCATTCATGTTATCTGTGTGAATTCATCCATTCATTCATACCAGTGTTAATTTCTACAGCAAATTCTGAATTAGTCAAGTAATCTACAGAAATGTGTTTTGCCAAGATCGGCCTCGTGGTGGCGCTATAACCAACAGATGTAAAAAATGCAGGGCAAAGGCATTTCCTTGGCCTCTGGGGAGTGGGCGTACAAAGTTGTCCACAGATCGGTGCACTTATAGGTAAGAACATGAATTGGACTGTTATAGCGCCACCATGAGGCTGATTTGAAAATGTTTAAGTGGCATTTCTTCCTCGGCCTAGTGGTAATGTGTGTGCATAATTCCTCGGAAATCGCACAGTGTTCATGGCTTGAAACATTTTGTTCAAAACGACAAATCCTGCAAACTTTGGAAGGCAATCTTAGCCAATAGTGATGGAAATTGGAATATGGGGAAGCGGACAGGTCTGTATTGATCACATGACTATAGAGATAGTGTATACCGATTTGCGTGGACAAAAATGTAGAAATGTAGAAATAAAGAAATGTGTTTTGAAAAAAATCTGCCTCATGGTGGCGCTATAACAGGCCATTGTGGAAGAATCAGAGGTTCGTCGTTGGCATCCAGGGAGTGTGTGTGCACAGTTTGGCATCGGCCGGGCCAACGGTGCCGGAGATTAGCTGTACACGGACGGATTAACGGACACACATACGGACACACACACACACACACACACACACACACCACACACACACACACACACACACGGACGGAGTGCAAAACATACTCTCCCCAATCCCCATGCCTTCGGCTGATGGAGACAACAAGCAAAAAACATATATAAATGCTCACAACGCATGGCGGTCCGATAAAGGTCTGACCCCGGTCAAGCCTAAACAGACCTAACGAACACAAACTGTAATGCCGTGCTCGTGACCGCTCCTATAGCTGTACACACGCTGGTCCGATAAAGGTCTGACCCCGGTCAAGCCTAAACAGAACTAACACAGAGTTTGTGCCCGACGGCGGCGATAACATCTTCCTGCTGACTCGTGACGATCAGCGGGTGAACTTTCAACCAGGAGGGTGAGACAGAGGTCAATTTCAGATCATCAACCAACTCTGCGCCGACAGATAAGGCATCAGCTCCCGAAGCTCTTGCTCGAGGGCTAAACCCGCCACATGCATGAGAGAGGGCCCCATGTGTGGGGAGCGAGAGAGAGAGAGAGAGAGCGCGCTATCTGGGAATCATCTTCAGAGGGATTCTTCGTCTTCTTCGTCTTCACGTTCTTCTCCCATTCATCACGGTGTGTCCTGTGAGCTTTGCTGGTACGTCCCGCCTCGCCGACGAGATCCGTTTCCCGCCCACCGGACCGTCTGGTGAATTCTATTCGTCATTGTCTTCGGAGCATAAACAATGTCGGATCCCTCTGTGTCAACTGGCCTCCCTGGGTTCTGTCAAAGTCAGAGACCCCTACATGCACAAGCTCATGCACGCACGCACAAGCTCATGCACGCACGCACAAGCTCATGCACGCACGCACACACACACACACACACACCCTGGTGACAGGAAAAGTAAAGGAGAACTGAGTTTGCCGAATTCCATAAATTATGTTTGAGAGCCACACCTCTTAAGTGCAGGGTGGGACGTGTAGCATAAGTGTGTTTTTGGTGTGTGTGTGTGTGTGTTGTGTGTGTGTGTGTGTGTGTGTGTGTGTGTGTGTGTGTGTGTGTGTGTGTGTGTGTGTGTGTGTGTGTGTGTGTGTGTACATGTGCGGGGCTTTCCCCAACATCACCACCCCCCTCCCCCCTCCCCGTGACCAACAAGTTTGCTCTCCAACGCATCACAACATGACCCTGCATGGAGACACGTGATTCTGATCAGCTTGGATCTCTCTCTCTCTCTCTCTCTCTCTCTCTGAGACAGATAAAGAAGCCTCACTCGGCCAAGCCAGCATCTAGTGATGGGAGATTAATCGGTATCGGCCTCTTTTTGTTGATTTTAGATTAATCGGCATCGGTTCAATTAATCAATCAGACCGATTAATTAATCGGTCCGATTAATCCAAAGCCCAACGTTAACAGCTTGAACAGATCTACAAGCTCACAATATTAAATATAAAGGTGTTAAAGTTTAATCTGACTTGCCTATAAGCATGCAGGGCAGACACCCTGTTACATGTATTTTTCTGAATGGACAAAAATATTATAATTTTTCAATACAGAATGAGATCATATTGACATCGGTAATATCGGTTATCGGCCATGAACTTGTAAAGTTTGCTTTAAAGCAGTGACGTCATGTGGCAGCCACAGTGGGCGCCCCTCACTTCACTCAAGTGTGATTCTTTGTGGTGCATGTCACACAAGGACCTGGTCTCCATCGCCTATCGTTGCTATTTCTGCCCAGGGATTTGCGGACGAGAAAACCCCAGTGCCGCTACCGTCCTCTCTCCCTCCCTCCCTCCCTCCCTCCCTCCCTCATCCATCCTCTCAACTACTTCTGGAACCCCTCCCTCATCAGTGGTTCTAAAATAAGATGGGTGATCACTTCGGGGTGGGCATGAAGGACTATGCTTGTATAGTCCTGAATATGTGTTGCGTTGGGTCCAATTTCACACTAACACTCAGTAAGAAATGAACAGTCTTTACATAGATGTGGCTGTGCACAGTGGAGACAAGTATAGGTAGGCCTTTACACAAAAGCCTTCACGCGCCACAGACAACTATGACAGACGGAGGGAAAGGAGAGATTTCAGAGTAGGTCAGGGTGAAGGCTGTAATTTAAGTTCCTCTCTCCCTCTCCCTCTCTCTCTCTCTCTCTCTCTCTCTCTCTCTCTCTCCTTTTCATATCCAGCTGGTTTCTACTTTTAAACATCTTCTCTTATACTGTAAATACAATATTTTACTCTTTCTGGCTATAGATTGTTTCTGCGTGTCTCGCTCACAGCCACGCTCTATCTCTGTCCTTCCCTCTTTGTCTCCTATCCCTTTCTCTCTCTCTCTCTCTCTCTCTCTCTCTCTCTTTTCAGAGGACTGTAATCTTGGCCAGGCCCTAAGGTTGTCCTCCTCCTACCCTTCAATCTAGAACAGCCATAATTAGGGCCACACCAAGCAGAGAGAGGCTTCTAAATCACTCAGGGATGGTTTGGCTCTCTCTCTCTCTCTCTCTCTCTCTCTCTCTCTCTCTCTCTCTCTCTCTCTCTCTCTCTCTCTCTCTCTCTCTCTCTCTCTCTCTCTCTCTCTCTCTCTCTCTCTCTCTCTCTCTCTCTCTCTCTCTCTCTCTCTCTCTCTCTCTCTCTCTCTCTCTCTCTCTCTCTCTCTCTCTCAAGCTCCGATCGAGCCTGCTCTGAAAGCTAAATTATAACTGTCTTCTTGTGCGGAGGGCCTTTTGATATTTTATCTCACTCTATTCTGAGTGCTGTATAAAAAACAGAACAAAATGTAAGCTCCACTTCTTTTATTTTCTTCTCTTTTTAGTTTTTCTTTTTTTTAAAGGGTGGCATCAATTTGTCTTCTGCACTCGTGGTTTTGCCACATTGAACCTAAGATAACTGTATAGCTTTCTTCTTTTTGAGGGGCGCTATAGCCCCTCCAATACATGGCATCATATGACCCAAGTCTATGGGATTTAATGTTTGTTTAGGGTAGTAAATGAAACGTCATGTGGCCGATATAAATACATCTTGTGTAACAAGAAACAAGTCAGGATGGATAAACTTCCTCTTCACAAAGTGATAACAGCTTATGGACGCGCTGCAGCGAAGGCCGGACATGGAAAGGATATGGAGGGAGTAAAAAGGACAGAACATGAATAAGAGAGAGATAGAGTAAGGTCAGGTCGGTGTTCTCCTCCCTCCATTTCTCATTGGAGGAATGTCTCCCAGGGAAAAGCCGGCAGACTATCTGGCATGTAGTACTTCACTTTGACCTGATAACCTGCCGAGAGGAGACAGTCAGAGAGGGCAGGGTGGAGAGACACACACAGAGAGAGAGAGAGGTTTACAGACAGAAACAGCAATGAGAAAGTTGGATGTGGGTTGAAACAAATTGTCAACCATTTTATCTGCCCGTCTCTCTCTCTCTCTCTCTCTCTCTCTCTCTCTCTCTCTCTCTCTCTCTCCCTGTGTAAACACAACAGATCATGTAGGTTTATTTGGTCAAGATGAGTCCCCATGGTGAGCGCGAAAACAAAGTTCAAACGCCACTAATGGGATTATGGCGAGATCAGAGCAGATATGGCGAGATCAGAGCAGAGATGCTATCTCTCTCCTGACTTGCATAACAGCGTCACGCAAGGTGGATCCACACGCCATCGTCTCTCAAAGACGACGTCGGACGCCGATGTAATCCCAATCCTCAGAGAGCCTAGTGTACGCAGAGAGGATCAGAGACGGCAGGGTGGGGGTGTGGTTCTGGGTCAGATGTGACCAGTGGTGTAAAGTAACAAAGTACTTTTTACTCAAGTACTTTACTTCAGATAACTTTGTTTTCGTTTTTTAACCGAGGTTCATGTTTTAGGTTGTTATTTGAGAAAGTAAAAGATGAGGGTTACATTTGTATTTATTTTGCATTTGCTTACTTTCTTTAGTTTTTAGAGATTTTAGCCATTTTTGACAGGGGGGGGGGGCATTCAAACAAGTGGCAAAATGTGTCTGTTTTATACAAAGTTTATGATTTATTTACTATTATTTACTATAATCCTATACTAGACCCCAGGAAATTACATCTGGCCACAAAAGATCACGGGATCTACTGAATGTGAGGGGGGAGGGTGACAAACGGATATTGAGCCTACGACACACAGTATGGCATCCCCCTAGTATCCCCCTTCACAATCAGAAGATCCTGTGATATTTTGTGCCATTTCCTGGGGTCTAGTAGGACTATAGTAAAATACTAAATAGTATGTCGAAATAGAATGATTACGCAATCACCACAGACTGCAAGGCATCGGTCACAGATTTTCGTGTAACATCCGTGTATGTCTCTGTTGACAGAGACAAGCTTGCTAATTGCGTCAGATGTATTTTCCCATTTCCTTTGTGGCAACAGAAAGAAGAGGAAAATATAAGTCTTCAATGTAACGAAGTAATTCCATTATTTTGGAAAAAAAGTAACAAAGTAACCAAGTACTTTAATCGCAAAACTAACGCATGCAGTATACTGTAGGTTACCACGTTATCCCCAAAAAGTATTCTGATTACAGCAACGGAGTTACTTGTCCTGGGACAGGAAGTGACGGGTATCCAAGACAAACCGAAAAGGTCGGTTAGTTGAGGAAAACATGCCAGGTTGGTTGGCCTACAATGGGCTTGAGTGAGTTGGTTTGTGTGAGAGAGAAACGGAGGAGGATATCAGCTCGGTTTGCATGGCGCCAGCGTTCCACTCAGCACACGGACACGCAAACACGCCAAAGTCCCGGCAACTCTGTTTGATTATGGCATTAAAGCATCGAATGTTGAGTTTGGGAATCTCAAAAAGCGGTGGGATTACTACTGTTATGTTGATCAAAGATCAAACAGCTCCGTCTGTCTCCTTCTGTGTTTAGTTATTCAACACCCCCCCCTCTCCCCCCCCCCCCCCCCCCCACACACACACACACTCTCGTGTACACACACATGCATGAGACACACACAGACACAGTCACTGTACGGCGCACAATGACCCCATTTACGGCGCCTTTAGCCGCTACGTGTGTTGCGTTGCGTTGTGTCCATGGCGTGCATGGCAAAGGGAGGCATTAACCCATTCTGACCTGAGATCAGATTCATACGAGGTTTCCGCCGGACACACACTGGTCGGATGAACCCATTCTGACCTGAGATCAGATTCATACAAGGTTTCCACTGGACACACACTGGTCTGATGAACCCATTCTGACCTGAGATCAGATTCTAAAAAATGTCAGTCGTTCTTCGATTTTTCAAAAATAGCAGACCTACAAGCTCGTATCGCGCCACTCGGTGGCGCGATATGAGCTTGTAGATCTGCTATTTTTAAATAGCTAAAGCATAACATGATGCTGACACCAAAATGGGTGCCCGTTCAGAATGGGTTAACATACAAATGCCATCAAAGGGTCCGGGTGATCTCTGAGGAAGGCCGGAGGTTTACTGCCGCGACTTGCAACGCCAGCCCCCTTCCAGCCACTTCCCTCACAACCTCCGCGAGTCAATGGGAACACTGGAGTGGATGGAGTAAAGGCTCTTTCATAGTCTGGATTTACGGTGGTGAGGTGACCACCGAACTACAACATGACGTCACTGAGGTGACCACCGCAACTACAACATGGCGTCACTGAGGTGACCACCGCAACTACAACATGGCGTCACTGAGGTGACCACCGAACTACAACATGACGTCACTGAGGTGACCACCGCAACTACAACATGGCGTCACTGAGCCGCGGTGAAGAGCAAACCACCGCTCTCCCCAGCCCTTCTCTCTGTTTTTACTCACCACCACACATCCAACCACAACATTGGCGACATCCAAACCACCACTTCGGTGGTCACCTCACCACCCGAGTGGTGACCACCTCACCACCCGAGCGGTGACCACCTCACCACCTGAGCGGTGGTCACCTCACCACCTGAGCGGTGACCACCTCACCACCCGAGCGGTGGTCACCTCACCACCTGAGCGGTGGCCACCTCACCACCTGAACGGTGACCACCTCACCACCTGAGCGGTGGCCACCTCACCACCTGAACGGTGGCCACCTCACCACCTGAACGGTGGTCACCTCACCATCTGAACGGTGGCCACCTCACCACCTGAACGGTGACCACCTCACCATCTGAACGGTGACCACCTCACCACCTGAGCGGTGGCCACCTCACCACCTGAACGGTGGCCACCTCACCACCTGAACGGTGGCCACCTCACCATCTGAACGGTGACCACCTCACCATCTGAACGGTGGCCACCTCACCACCTGAACGGTGACCACCTCACCACCTGAGCGGTGGCCACCTCACCACCTGAGCGGTGGCCACCTCACCACCTGAACGGTGGCCACCTCACCATCTGAACGGTGACCACCTCACCATCTGAACGGTGGCCACCTCACCACCTGAACGGTGACCACCTCACCACCTGAGCGGTGACCACCTCACCACCTGAGCGGTGGTCACCTCACCACCTGAACGGTGGCCACCTCACCACCTGAACGGTGACCACCTCACCACCTGAGCGGTGGCCACCTCACCACCTGAACGGTGACCACCTCACCATCTGAACGGTGACCACCTCACCACCTGAGCGGTGGCCACCTCACCACCTGAGCGGTGGCCACCTCACCATCTGAACGGTGACCACCTCACCATCTGAACGGTGACCACCTCACCACCTGAGCGGTGACCACCTCACCACCTGAGCGGTGGCCACCTCACCACCTGAACGGTGGCCACCTCACCACCTGAACGGTGGCCACCTCACCACCTGAGCGGTGGCCACCTCACCACCTGAACGGTGGCCACCTCACCACCTGAGCGGTGGTCACCTCACCACCTGAACGGTGACCACCTCACCACCTGAACGGTGGCCACCTCACCACCTGAGCGGTGGCCACCTCACCACCTGAACGGTGGCCACCTCACCACCTGAACGGTGGCCACCTCACCACCTGAGCGGTGGCCACCTCACCACCTGAACGGTGGCCACCTCACCACCGAAAATCCAAACTATGAATTGGCCTTAAGGCTGTCCCGATTATGAAATTTTACTTTGACGATTACAGCAATTGTCACTCAAATAATTGTGATTAACGTTTTAATTTAGATAGCATTTTTATGTAGACATAGCACTTTATAGTGTATAGTTTCATTGTACAGATATTCTACTGTTCTACTTCTACGGTTCTTATACCTTATGATTCTTGATGAACATTTTTTATGTATTTGTCTGTATTACCATGTGTTGTTGCTCTAGATTAAGAACGTCTGTTCAATTGAACATATGATATGAAGCGGATTTCCATCCGTAGTCCCGTACAAGGTTTTTGTGGATATGTGGTGAGGAAAGGAGGGGGGAGAGAGAGAGAAGAGGAGCTGCATACTCTTTATATTAGTATTCATTCATGGGCAGGAGAGGCAGGGACATGCCAAGAGTATGACGCAGGCCTTTAAACTGGCTCTCATTCACTCCTTTCGGGCCCGTGTTTACGGCCTCCGTTAGCGGTTTTAACGGGGTCCGCGACCTCGGGGAAACGAGTGTTTAGGAAACAATGCAGGGCTTTATGGGGGGGGGGGGGGGGGGGGGGAATCACGAAAAAAAATCTGGTTCAGCCGCGCGCCGTAGTGGGTTACATAAACACAGACCTGCCGAGAACTCGGCTGTCATTCACGGACAGCAGGGACACTGTAAGCATGTGCACATGGCATGAGCCGCTGATTGGATCTCCCGAGTCGAGTCGAGTTTATTTAAGTTAAATATTTCTTCATTTTATTGAATATCGGCTTAAATGTGAATCGACAGCGGTCTAACTAAATGGGAGCCAAATGAGGACGGGAACGGAGCGGACGTGCGCCAGACGCACGTACGTTGCGTTCAATCAAAAGGCTACAAAGAGCGAGCGTGAGCAGCTTCTTTTTTCTTTTCAACCTGAGGAAGTGTGCCATGCACGCACCACCTGCTTCTCAAACGCACGCATCTGGAGCCGTTCATCGATACTTCTCCCTCAATGGCTGCAGTGTTCACTCAGCACACTGTCTTCTTTAGCCTGAGACAAACCAGGCCCTTTGGTTGAATGAAACACAGAGAAATGATCAAATAAAGTCAAGGCCATCTCTATCGGCGTACGTAGGTGCGTGCGTGTGCGTGCACTCGTGCGCGTGTTTGTGTGTGTGTGTGTGTGCGTGTGCGTGCGTGCTCGTGCGTCGGACCATACAGGTGCACCAAGGTTAGGGTCGAGGTGAGGGAGATAGGACATCTGTCTGGATCTGCCCGAAGCGGGCGATGACAGACCAGTTATGCCTGGCCAACGAAAAGTGTGTGTGTGTGTGTGTGTGTGTGTGTGTGTGTGTGTGTGTGTGTGTACGTGCATGCGTGCGCGTGTGTGTGTCTAAAAAAGATAGCAACATCTATCTCTTTCCTACATGGGAGCAGCCAACCACCTGCGTCCCAAGGCCACTTATAATCACCCTTCTGTCCGTGAAGGAGGCACCCGACTCCTCCAGACACAGATCCTAACTTCAGAGCCTCTCACTGGGCTAGAGAGGCCAGGAAGGTGGGGGTCAGAGGCTGGAGGCCGGAGGTTGTCGGTAGGAGGGAGGGGGGGGGATTGAGGGGGGGGGCTTGTGGGAGAGCTGGACACATGGAGCCAGTCTGCCAAGCTAAAAAGCTGGTGTCATGGCTACAGCCGCTCTCTGCCCTGTCATTATCTGTCCCTGTACGCCCTAATTTCAGCCCCCAACTGCTGCCTGGGACGCAGTGTACCTATAATGACACGGCCATGGAGAGAGGAGGGCTGGTGCCAGTGGAACAGACCCCGAGGCCACTGCTGCTGACTCACGCTATTACAAGGAGGGACACGCAGAGCTAGTGGACTCACACGCACGCACGCACGGACATACACACACGCACGCCGTGACGGACATACACACACGCACACCTCAAGCCCTTTTCAGAAATGTAATAGTACAAATTCATGTGTCGACTAGAACAGTCTGACAACTGTATCATTGTGATTTTAATCAAGCTGTGAAGAAATCGGTTCTCTTCCATGATTTGGAGACTGTGAGCATTTTTTTTTATGACTTTCATTTGTCGTTTTGAGTCGTTTTATTATTTGTGATTTTGTATGTTATATGGACACACTCACACACACACACACACACACACACACACACACACACACACACACACACACACACACACACACACACACACACACGACAACAAGCTACAGAACAGCAAACAGTTGTTTGTGCAGAGAACAACAGGCACAGCCACCACGGCAAATACCAATACCAACACATGCAAGCTTTTACATTCATGCATACTGTACACAAACTGTATAAGCGTTACACTAACGTCTCTGTAGAGTAAAAAGTAATGTCACTTTTCAGCATTTCGTCTTTTGATGCTTTTGTGTGACGTTGTAGTATGATCAAGTAGGGCGTAAATTAAAAAAAAATGAAAGAAAAACTCTTAACCCATTCTGAACGGGCACCCATTTTGGTGTCAGCATCACGTTATGCTTTAGCTATTGAAAAATAGCAGATCTACAAGCTCATATCGCGCCACCGAGTGGCGCGATACGAGCTTGTAGGTCTGCTATTTTTGAAAAATCGAAGAGCGACTGACATTTTTAGAATCTGATCTCAGGTCAGAATGGGTTCATCAGACCAGTGTGTGTCCGGCGGAAACCTCGTATGAATCTGATCTCAAATACTGTATGGACATAAGAGGTTTTTGCCATTGCTTCAATGTCCGGCTCCACTAATGCAATACCACCAGCCACACATCTCTGAGATTTCTAATTGGCCAAAGGATCATATGCTCCTTGGCCTGGGGGGGTTGCAGGGCCACTCGGGGGCCTCTCCAGAGGTGTGGAAGTAAAGGTGGAATTGGGGGGTGGGGGGATGGGATGGGCAGGGCAGCGGGAGTCTCCCTGCACCCGGAGGCCGCGTAAGCGGCTGCACCCACGGCTAATTCAAAGCCCCTGCCAGGCTCTGGCACTTTAAAGTGAAGGGGGCACGGACAGAGCCCACTATAGTGCAATTATCAAGCATGATGGGACACGGAGGGAGTAGAGAACATCTGGCACTCTGACTAAGAAGAGCAGGGGGGGGGGACGGGGGGGGGAGACGGGGGGGGGGACGCAACACCCCCCCCCCCCCCCCCCCCCCCCGCCGCCTCAACTCAGGAGAGGCTTTCCTTTGATCTCCAGCTGGAGCTGTCTGCCGTGCCTCGCCGGATCAATCAGCCGACGCAACAACGCCTCGCTCGGCCCCGGCCTGTAGCTTCCACTGTTTGGGCCACGGTTTATCCTGGGTAGCGTGGTTTATCCTGGGTAGAGTGGTTTATCCTGGGTAGAGTGGTTTATCCTGGGTAGAGTGGTTTATCCTGGGTAGCGTGGTTTATCCTGGGTAGCGTGGTTTATCCTGGGTAGAGTGGTTTATCCTGGGTAGAGTGGTTTATCCTGGGTAGAGTGGTTTATCCTGGGTAGCGTGGATTATCCTGGGTAGTGGTTTATCCTGGGTAGAGTGGTTTATCCTGGGTAGCGTGGTTTATCCTGGGTAGCGTGGTTTATCCTGGGTAGCGTGGTTTATCCTGGGTAGCGTGGTTTATCCTGGGTAGAGTGGTTTATCCTGGGTAGCGTGGTTTATCCTGGGTAGAGTGGTTTATCCTGGGTAGCGTGGTTTATCCTGGGTAGCGTGGTTTATCCTGGGTAGCGTGGTTTATCCTGGGTAGCGTGGTTTATCCTGGGTAGCGTGGTTTATCCTGGGTAGAGTGGTTTATCCTGGGAAGAGTGGTTTATCCTGTGGTAGAGTGGTTTATCCTGGGTAGCGTGGTTTATCCTGGGTAGCGTGGTTTATCCTGGGTAGAGTGGTTTATCCTGGGTAGAGTGGTTTATCCTGGGGTAGCGTGGTTTATCCTGGGGTAGAGTGGTTTATCCTGGGTAGAGTGGTTTATCCTGGGGTAGCGTGGTTTATCCTGGGTAGCGTGGTTTATCCTGGGTAGCGTGGTTTATCCTGGGGTAGAGTGGTTTATCCTGGGTAGAGTGGTTTATCCTGGGGTAGAGTGGTTTATCCTGGGTAGAGTGGTTTATCCTGGGGTAGAGTGGTTTATCCTGGGTAGAGTGGTTTATCCTGGGGTAGCGTGGTTTATCCTGGGGTAGAGTGGTTTATCCTGGGTAGAGTGGTTTATCCTGGGGTAGCGTGGTTTATCCTGGGGTAGAGTGGTTTATCCTGGGTAGCGTGGTTTATCCTGGGTAGCGTGGTTTATCCTGGGTAGAGTGGTTTATCCTGGGTAGCGTGGTTTATCCTGGGTAGAGTGGTTTATCCTGGGTAGCGTGGTTTATCCTGGGTAGCGTGGTTTATCCTGGGTAGCGTGGTTTATCCTGGGTAGCGTGGTTTATCCTGGGTAGCGTGGTTTATCCTGGGTAGAGTGGTTTATCCTGGGTAGAGTGGTTTATCCTGGGGTAGCGTGGTTTATCCTGGGGTAGAGTGGTTTATCCTGGGTAGAGTGGTTTATCCTGGGTAGAGTGGTTTATCCTGGGTAGAGTGGTTTATCCTGGGGTAGAGTGGTTTATCCTGGGTAGAGTGGTTTATCCTGGGGTAGAGTGGTTTATCCTGGGGTAGAGTGGTTTATCCTGGGTAGAGTGGTTTATCCTGGGTAGAGTGGTTTATCCTGGGTAGCGTGGTTTATCCTGGGTAGAGTGGTTTATCCTGGGTAGAGTGGTTTATCCTGGGTAGCGTGGTTTATCCTGGGTAGAGTGGTTTATCCTGGGTAGAGTGGTTTATCCTGGGTAGAGTGGTTTATCCTGGGTAGCGTGGTTTATCCTGGGTAGAGTGGTTTATCCTGGGTAGAGTGGTTTATCCTGGGTAGCGTGGTTTATCCTGGGTAGAGTGGTTTATCCTGGGTAGCGTGGTTTATCCTGGGTAGAGTGGTTTATCCTGGGTAGAGTGGTTTATCCTGGGTAGAGTGGTTTATCCTGGGTAGAGTGGTTTATCCTGGGTAGAGTGGTTTATCCTGGGTAGCGTGGTTTATCCTGGGTAGAGTGGTTTATCCTGGGTAGCGTGGTTTATCCTGGGTAGAGTGGTGACAATCCTCTTTCCACGTTGTGCCAATAGCTGTGTGTGTTCATCCATTAAGCAAGCGTTGTCCGCTGCAGTTCCTGCTGTCACCCATACCTGTTTTTCTACCTATACTATAGACTGTGGTGCACAGTGAACACCTTTCTACCTATACTATAGACTGTGGTGCACAGTGAACACCTTTCTACCTATACTATAGACTGTGGTGCACAGTGAACACCTTTCTACCTATACTATAGACTGTGGTGCACAGTGAACACCTTTCTACCTATACTATAGACTGTGGTGCACAGTGAACACCTTTCTACCTATACTATAGACTGTGGTGCACAGTGAACACCTTTCTACCTATACTATAGACTGTGGTGCACAGTGAACACCTTTCTACCTATACTATAGACTGCGGTGCACAGTGAACACCTTTTATCTATACTATAGACTGTGGTGCACAGTGAACACCTTTCTATCTATACTATAGACTGTGGTGCACAGTGAACACCTTTCTACCTATACTATAGACTGTGGTGCACAGTGAACACCTTTCTACCTATACTATAGACTGTGGTGCACAGTGAACACCTTTCTACCTATACTATAGACTGTGGTGCACAGTGAACACCTTTCTACCTATACTATAGACTGTGGTGCACAGTGAACACCTTTCTACCTATACTATAGACTGTGGTGCACAGTGAACACCTTTCTACCTATACTATAGACTGTGGTGCACAGTGAACACCTTTCTACCTATACTATAGACTGTGGTGCACAGTGAACACCTTTCTACCTATACTATAGACTGTGGTGCACAGTGAACACCTTTCTACCTATACTATAGACTGTGGTGCACAGTGAACACCTTTCTACCTATACTATAGACTGTGGTGCACAGTGAACACCTTTCTACCTATACTATAGACTGCGGTGCACAGTGAACACCTTTCTACCTATACTATAGACTGTGGTGCACAGTGAACACCTTTCTACCTATACTATAGACTGTGGTGCACAGTGAACACCTTTTATCTATACTATAGACTGTGGTGCACAGTGAACACCTTTCTACCTATACTATAGACTGTGGTGCACAGTGAACACCTTTCTACCTATACTATAGACTGTGGTGCACAGTGAACACCTTTCTACCTATACTATAGACTGTGGTGCACAGTGAACACCTTTCTACCTATACTATAGACTGCGGTGCACAGTGAACACCTTTCTACCTATACTATAGACTGTGGTGCACAGTGAACACCTTTCTACCTATACTATAGACTGTGGTGCACAGTGAACACCTTTCTACCTATACTATAGACTGTGGTGCACAGTGAACACCTTTCTACCTATACTATAGACTGTGGTGCACAGTGAACACCTTTCTACCTATACTATAGACTGTGGTGCACAGTGAACACCTTTCTACCTATACTATAGACTGTGGTGCACAGTGAACACCTTTCTACCTATACTATAGACTGTGGTGCACAGTGAACACCTTTCTACCTATACTATAGACTGCGGTGCACAGTGAACACCTTTCTACCTATACTATAGACTGTGGTGCACAGTGAACACCTTTCTACCTATACTATAGACTGTGGTGCACAGTGAACACCTTTTATCTATACTATAGACTGTGGTGCACAGTGAACACCTTTCTACCTATACTATAGACTGTGGTGCACAGTGAACACCTTTCTACCTATACTATAGACTGTGGTGCACAGTGAACACCTTTCTACCTATACTATAGACTGTGGTGCACAGTGAACACCTTTCTACCTATACTATAGACTGTGGTGCACAGTGAACACCTTTCTACCTATACTATAGACTGCGGTGCACAGTGAACACCTTTCTACCTATACTATAGACTGTGGTGCACAGTGAACACCTTTCTACCTATACTATAGACTGCGGTGCACAGTGAACACCTTTCTACCTATACTATAGACTGCGGTGCACAGTGAACACCTTTCTACCTATACTATAGACTGTGGTGCACAGTGAACACCTTTCTACCTATACTATAGACTGTGGTGCACAGTGAACACCTTTCTACCTATACTATAGACTGTGGTGCACAGTGAACACCTTTCTACCTATACTATAGACTGCGGTGCACAGTGAACACCTTTCTACCTATACTATAGACTGTGGTGCACAGTGAACACCTTTCTACCTATACTATAGACTGTGGTGCACAGTGAACACCTTTTATCTATACTATAGACTGTGGTGCACAGTGAACACCTTTCTACCTATACTATAGACTGTGGTGCACAGTGAACACCTTTCTACCTATACTATAGACTGTGGTGCACAGTGAACACCTTTCTACCTATACTATAGACTGTGGTGCACAGTGAACACCTTTCTACCTATACTATAGACTGCGGTGCACAGTGAACACCTTTCTACCTATACTATAGACTGTGGTGCACAGTGAACACCTTTCTACCTATACTATAGACTGTGGTGCACAGTGAACACCTTTCTACCTATACTATAGACTGTGGTGCACAGTGAACACCTTTCTACCTATACTATAGACTGTGGTGCACAGTGAACACCTTTCTACCTATACTATAGACTGTGGTGCACAGTGAACACCTTTCTACCTATACTATAGACTGTGGTGCACAGTGAACACCTTTCTACCTATACTATAGACTGTGGTGCACAGTGAACACCTTTCTACCTATACTATAGACTGCGGTGCACAGTGAACACCTTTCTACCTATACTATAGACTGTGGTGCACAGTGAACACCTTTCTACCTATACTATAGACTGTGGTGCACAGTGAACACCTTTTATCTATACTATAGACTGTGGTGCACAGTGAACACCTTTCTACCTATACTATAGACTGTGGTGCACAGTGAACACCTTTCTACCTATACTATAGACTGTGGTGCACAGTGAACACCTTTCTACCTATACTATAGACTGTGGTGCACAGTGAACACCTTTCTACCTATACTATAGACTGCGGTGCACAGTGAACACCTTTCTACCTATACTATAGACTGTGGTGCACAGTGAACACCTTTCTACCTATACTATAGACTGCGGTGCACAGTGAACACCTTTCTACCTATACTATAGACTGCGGTGCACAGTGAACACCTTTCTACCTATACTATAGACACAGTGAACAGTGAACACCTTTTCGACCCCATTGCCAGGCAGACAGGCAGACGCTCTGATACTGGGAAAAGGGTTATAGTTTAACTTCAGACTGCCCCGCAGCATTGCACCAGCGTTGAACATTTGTCAGATAGTGGAAGTATGCACTGTCCAAATAAATAATAGCGCCCCCCTCCCCCCACCCCACCTCTTTACTTTCATAACTTCACAAAGGGGAGGTTGTTGCTTTGCTGCAATTCATTACCAGCCAATAACTCACGTCTGACGTGACACACACGGCGAAGGGTCGAGTCACCGCAGCGTTTAATTTTTTTTATACCGCATCTCCCCAGTCCGTTTACTCTGCATGTACTTCTGCTTTGTGTTTCCTAATGATTATCACTGTGAAAACATGCTCTGACAAGGTGTTGAAGACATAACAAGAGAGAGAGAGAGAGAGAGAGAGAGAGACAGAGAGAGAGAGAGAGAGAGACAGAGAGGTGGGGTGGGGTCTATAGACATGTGTTTGGCAGGGACAGGGAGCCACCCTGTCATGTTTGGGATGTTGTGTGCACCACATGTGACATCATATACTCTGACTCGGGGGCAACGCTGTCCTTTGCCCAATTAGAGGATGTTTTGAAGCAAAGGTAATGGAAAGGAAGGAACAGAAAACAGAAGGGGGCTAATTGGAAAGTTAAATATAATGGTAAATCTCTGTGGCCGCTTTGAAAACAAAGGGGGACCTTCAGTGGAAACCGGGGACATTAAAACCGAATGAAGCAAAACCAAACCATATAGAAACAAAAGCTGCAGGGACTCTTGACTGGGTTCCATCAAATGAAAAGCAGCCGCCGAAGGCCATTCAACAAACAGAGACAGATAGGTGCTACGTTGGTGATGAAACATCCACTCTGACCCTTGATGGAAATCTGCCCATCTATTGTCGATTTTGACCTTTCGATCGATACGATGACCTTTAAACCCAAACAAAATCATTGTCTTCGTGGCAGCCGGCCGAAAATATGGACACTGTTTCTCAAGTTACTTTGCAAACAGACAAACATGAGTCATGACATCATAAGCCCTGTCTAACTCTGTTGAAAGAGTGTCACCTTCCAAAACCCTGTACTGAGGACTTGTCCCTCTCCCCGATCCCCAGCCATGCATGTGTGAGACATTTACCTGCACACACACACACGCACACACACACACGCACACGCACACGCACACGCACACGCACACGCACACGCACACGCACACGCACACACACACACACACACACACACACACACACACACACACACACACACACACACACACACACACACACACACACACACACACACACACGGGCTTAAGGGAGGACCGGACACAGATAGATAGGTACAGAACAACATAGGTGTGAGGGCCGAACCTCTAGAATATAGACCCAGCCAGTGTGTGTGTGTGTGTGCACGTGCGATTAAAATAAAATCTACCTTCAGTATATGTACGTGGGCCTGCCTTGTGTGTCAACGTAACCATATCAGATGACAAAAAAGCACTGTCTTCCTTCCTGCTCTTGGTTGCCCAGTGCCCAGAATTGGAGCGCATTGCAAACAGATGTTGGACCCATAACATTTAGAGCGCTTTTGTTCATATGGGCCCCTCTGGTTTCAAAAGGGGGGGAGGGGGGAGAAATGAATTGAATTATGTGATATTGCTTTAATAGGATTCACTGGAAGCCTTTCAAAGCCTGCGTCTCTCGAATACTTTTTTCATTGGCAAGACGGAAATGATATGTCTTTGAAATACCAACCAACATGGCATGGTTATGAGGGGGAAAAGTGTAGCTTCAGATGGGCAGTATCTAGACTCTGTATCTAACGTTTGTGATGGATGGAATGGATTTGTGATTTATGTTCAGAGAGAGGGCATTCAATGCTAATGAAACATCTTTTTTTTTTACTATGACCGTTTTCCCCAAGGCAACGATAGTGTTTGGAAAATGCACGCAATAACACACAAAACGTTTGGAGAGACTGTATAAATCTCCATCCTTTGTTTTTCTCCAGCATATTTCCAAACAAAACCTTAAAGCAACCTTAAAGCAACTATTCTAAATATGGGTCTGTGAATTCCTCAACTTCTGCTCAGGTCAGGCAGGTCATGCGGTATATGGGGCTGATGTTCAAGTTTTCAAAAAGCCTAACTGTAGTGGAGTAAAAGTGCAATATTTGCCTCTGAAATGTAGTGGAGTAGAAAAAAGCACAGAAAATTGGAAATACTCCGGTAAGGTAAAAGTATACCTCAAAATTGTACTCAAGTACAGTAGTTGAGTAGGTGCGCATAGTTACTTTACAGTACCACTGCATGCAGGGCTGTGTGACGGACGGGGAGCGGAAAGTGTCCCGTAGGGCTAGGCGACAAGGATTTGGATGGTGACACAATGTCCTTATCTCTTTCAACAGAGTTAGATAGGGGTTATGTAACATTTCTGTTAGAAAAAGAACTCCAGATTGTCAGTATAGGCTGCCGACCAAAACATGATTTGGTTTGGGGTCGAAAAGTTAACAAAGGTAACAAATCAAGGTCAAGGTCAAAATAGATGGGGCAGGTTTTCATCAAACTCGGCGGGAATGACAAGCACGACAAGTAGACGCCCGCCCCGAAGGGATGACTAACATTTGGATTGGAAAGTTCAAGTTCATTATCGAGGGCGAGGTCAACATGACATAGTTGGTCAGGTGGAAATGTCTTGACAATTGCATAGTGTTGGCAGAGGTATGCACTCTACCGAGAGCAACGTTTACATGAAGTGACGCTCCGCATGCAAGCACTCTAAAAAAAAAAGTCAAAACTAACTTTGGCATCAATCAAGAGCACTGCACCAGTTTGAGAGGGCTTGTAAAATGAACAGAGAACCTGTGCCATCAAACCTATCAGAAGGGCTCATCTGACAGAGAGACAGGAGACACGCCCGCAGCGGAGTGGTGTTGTGATGTTGCGGCTCGGCAGGGGCCTCCGCGGTGCGTGTAAATCATGTCAACATGCTGTTTGAACAGGAGAGGTTAGGACTAATTACACACCTGCGGGGTGGCTGGAGGTGACGAGGCGCCGGGGGTGAGCTGCGAGGCCCGTTTATGTACCGGGGGAGAATGCGCGGAATGGCAAAGTAGACTGTGCGATCGCAGCGTGCCTCTCCGGCGGGCCAACAGAAAGCCTTTCACGTCGGGTCATGAGGCGTGGAGCGCAAGAACAGGAGGAAGGAACCTCAGTCATTCCGCGTGCCGCTCGCTCTCTCATCTTCCTCGGTCAGGTAATGGAACAAAGGCTCGACTATGTGGAACAAAGGACTCTGGGAATGTAAATGTGACGTTTGTTCACCAAGCTACTAATCAAACAAGTGATGGTCCTCCCGTCAACATATCCAGCGTTCCGCATTCTCTTCCCTGGTACGTCATTATTTTTCTGGAATCGCTTTGATTTCCATCGCAGGGTAAAAGCTTTCGTTACGAAGTTCATGCAGAGTTTGACAAACATCCTGACAGCGGACCTTGCTTTGCAATGAGTGAAAAGGATACACACATATTATGGTTGCGTGATATGAGGTGTACAGAAATAGTGTATATCATCTCCTAGCTATAGCGCTATTGAAAATAACCTTTCAAGGCTTGGAACCCGCCCGCTGAGAACTTTGATCTAGGCGTCTTTGATGTAGACTCAACTCATAGTCACATTTGTCCAACAATAAAGGCTTACTTCATCACAACAACAGTGTGTTTTCCTTCTGGCTGCCAGTACTATTGAAGGCCTCTCTCCCCTCTCCCTATCTATGAACTGATTGTCTCTCTCTCACACTTTGAGCTTTCTCCCTGCGTCTGTTGCAATGTCTCTCTCACTACCTCACTCTCCCTCCCTCCCTCCCACCCTCATATACCAGGTATTGTTTTACATTACTGGTGCACTTCCACTTATCAAATGATTTACTTCTACTGCACTACATCTCAAACAGGCAAATATTGTACTTTTACAATGCAGTTTACTAAATACTTTGTACATTTTGATAATAATTACATAACCACTTCACTTCAGACCTACATTATATTATATACTATGGCAATTTGAAAAATAACATCCCTTTGCAGCTTGTAGATCTGATATTTTCAAAAGATTTTATTACATTTTATGCAAAACTTGTGAAATGGGCCCTTCCGCACAATGATCACTTTTACTTTTGATAATAAAGTGCCAAAAGCATCGGCAAGTGATGCCGACTTTTGCACATTTTGAACACCTAACTTTGACTTGTAACAGACTCTTTTTCACATTGCCGTATTGATACTTTCAAGAACAAAATGTGAGAACTTCCTCCACCACTGTCCATCCTTTCCCCCCCCACCAGGACTCTGCTCCCAAGGAGGCAGGAGGACAGCTGGTGCCCTTCCAAAAGGGTTCCCAGCAAGGTCGCAGACACTCTTTCCCCGCAGCGATAGGAGGCCGGTGGCACCGGACGGAGGAGATAAACTCCTTCAGACATATTTGTCTGAAGGATTCATTCCCCCCGATCGGGTCAACGACAGGGAGCGCTCGCAGTCACACACAGCAGCAGATAACGAATGAGAGCCCGGCCCGACCGGCGCAGTTCTGTTCCGCCAGCGTTATCACATATTCAGATAGAGAGACGGAGAGAGAGAGAGAGGGGGGGGGGGGTGGGGGGTTTCTTTGTGGTGATATTTGTCTATTAAGGGTGTCTGGAGGGAACATTCTCACGCAGAAAATATGTACCATGAGATTACTTGCTATACACAGTATCTAGTGTTTGGCAGGGGAAAAAAAGAAAAGAAAATAGAATAAAGTGTCCCAATCACCCGGCTGGTTCCTGTACCGAGATGTCTGCTCTCTGCCTTGTCTCTCCACTATGTTAAAGGGATTGTGACATTAAAAAAAAGGTTTTTAAATTGTTCTTGTTTTTTTAGGTTTTCTAATCTCAATTGCACCCAAAAAACATGAACTTTTAACATTCAGTAGATTTTCTGTGATCTGGGGTTTTCTGGCTCAAACAGGTGCTCTGATTTGCCGGCAGTAAGTGACATCACTTACTGCAAATCCCATATATGTCAATGGGATTTGCCAGCAGATGTCACTGTTTCACTGTGTTGCCTGTTTTCATTGTAGCTCAAAAGGCCAAAAAAAAAACCCAAAAAACTTCAGACCACAGACAATCCACTGAATGTTCAAAGTTCAGGTTTTTTGGGTGTAATTGAGGTCATAAAACCTAAAAGAAAAAGAAAAAGAAATGAAAATGAATGTCATAAAACCTTTAAGTCAAATGCATTTATAGATTCACTCACTACATCTCTGATCCAAATATTCTACTTTTACTCCACTACATTCACTGTATTTGAAAACTTTAGTTACTTTGTAGGTTTCGATTATGGTCTCCACCAGGCCGAAGTCATGGGGAGAGAGTATGTTTTGCACTCCGTCAGTGTGTCCGTCCGTCCGTGTGTGTGTCCGTCCGTCCGCCTGTGTACAGCTAATCTTCGGCACTGTTAACCCTGTTCGATGGCAAATTTTGCACACACAATCTCTGGATGCCAACGATGAACCTCTGCCCCATATTTTCCAGAACGACTTTTGAAAAACATTTTTTTTTATATTACTCCTCCAGATTCTGTCCAAAAATCCCACGAATCGTTACACACCATCTCTATAGTCATGTGTTCAAGATATTTCATATTCCATCCTAATTGGCTAACATTGCCTTTCAAAATCGTCAGGATGGGCATGAACGCAGCGTGCAATTTACGTGAAATCTTACACAGACTGTCGTACTAGTCTGAGGAATATATCACACGCTTTTCACATTGGCCTGTTATAGCGCCACCAACAGTTGGATTTTTGCAAAACCCATTTTTGGAACAAAATGCCTCAAATCATCCAATTGCCATTCAATGACAATTGGATGCCCTGCCCTGGTGGAGACCTGTGGCCCAAGGGGCCCTTTATCTAGTTATTACAACTACTTCAGCCCCATATAAATATTTCGTCCATTTGAAAATAGCCGATCTACAAGCTCAGACGCATCGCAAATTTACTTCCGGTACTTTGAGTACATTTTAAAGCCAATACTTTTGTACTCAAGGTCCTATTGAATTCCAGACTTTTGCTTGTAACAGTATTTCTATATTGCAGTATTGATACTTTACACTTCCACCACCGCCCATGCCCACCCTGCAGTATCCGGGCCCCAATCTCTCCCCAGCCTGATGACACCGTCCGGGGCAGAGTACAGCATGGCACGGTCCCACTGAACCCTGGACGACTTCCCCCTCCGCCACGCACACGCACACGCACACACACACACACACACACACACACACACACACACAAAGAATTAATTGAAAGGCCAAAAAAAGCGAGGGAAGAGACAGTTTCTCAGGAGGACAATGGGCGTTCTCCTCCATTTGGCTCACCCTTTCATCCTCTGACGTCCACAAGGGACGCAATTGTTCGGACACAATGCGATATGGGGCAGAGCTTCAGAAGACGCATCGCTTTTAATTAACTGTTGGTAATGATCTCATTATTGGGGCCGAGCGGGGCTCCCCGGGCCCAGCGCTGCGCGCAGAGGTGAGTCTGGGGTCAGCCGTTCTGAAGGCCCCCCCCACGCTAACCGACAAAACGTGGAAGAATTTGCCATGCCGCCACAGTGCATAAGCTCAGACCACCGGCACGTTGCGCCGCTCGGATTTAGTCGAGCGTGAGGCAAAAATAATCTTCTCATATCCACAAAACAAACAGTCGGGGGGCTTTTCATTCCCACACACACCGCCGCCCCGTTGCATTTTTTTTTCAACCGGTGTTTTTGTTTGGTCTGTTTTAGGGCCGTGTCTGCATTTCACGCTCGCAAGGACGACAGATTCAGTTGACGAGCTGGGATGTCGCAACGATGCAACCAAAACACAACAACCAAAGTAAACGGGCTATATTAGGTGTGAAAGAAATGTTAGGGGGTGGTACCGTGGAAGTGTTGATTCTGTCGACTAAAACCATGACGGAAATGTTTGTCGAATGAATTTCTTTCACTGACGAAACGTAATGAAAACTATGACTATGACTAATGTACTGACATTTTTGTCAACAAATAAAAACTAGACTAAAATGTTAGGGAGAAGAGATCAAGTAGAACTAAAAGACAAGTTATTTTATGTGTGGTTGCACTATACTCGACTAAACTAGACAGACTAAAAAAATAAATCAGATAACTAAAATATGTTAATATGTCAAAAGAATATGGGCTCTATATTCGTCCATGCTAAACCTCTTATCCCTTTTTTCCCTTACTATTACTATTTTCAAAAACATTTTTGAATAGTTCAACTACTACCAACAACTAGACACGTTGTGAGCTTGTAGATTTTAACTATTCAAAAATGGTTTTTCGAAATAGTACAAAATAGTACTAAAAAAGTATAGTTTAGAGATAAGGGGTTTAGCATGGACGAAAATAGAGCCCTTCGACTAAGACTAAATAAAAAATGGTGGGTAGGCGGAGCGGTTGATCAATAAATAGAAAACCTCCAGTGAATAATGCAGGGTATCATTTCATAAAAACATCCTGATGCTTCCAGACTGTGGAACGCTGGTGGAAGTGCAGAGAGAAGAGGAGGAGAGAGAGAGAGAGAGATGACAGGAGATAGAAAAGGTTGCATGAAAGCAGCAACAGATGCACTGAGCACAGCCAAGGGGAAAGAGGGATTAGAGAGAGGAGGGAGAAATGTGGGGGATTTCTTTCTCTCTCTCTTTTAGGAGGAGGAGTGTGTTCTAGGCCAGGGTCTTATCTCCCCTGCAGGACGGGGGAACGGCCGTCTCCCACTGGGACGAGCCTCTGCCACTCCTATCCTGCATTAACAGACCTCCGCCTGCCTGATACACACGGGCCAAAGATATCCAGACGCCACAGTGCTGCTGATGTCTGTGTGTTAGTATGTGTTGCAGGAGGGCAAAGGAGTGTGTTATAAGTGTGTTCGTGTGTGTGTGTGTGTGCGTGTTGCCAAGTGGAAGCAGAAATGTTCATGCTCATGTTTTTTATTTTTACTTTATTTTTGAAGAAAAAGAGTTTGTCTTTCTCATGTCTTTCTCTCATCTATATCTGATTCTTGCTAAGTGTACTCTGGTCTATTTCTGTGTCTCTCTCCTCCGGGGCTTGTATCCGTCTGTCTCTCCGCAGACAGCCTTATCAGTCACCTCATCGAAGAGGTCACTCCGCAATGTCGCCACATCACCATCAAGGCACCACTATTAAATAAGGATATTGTTCTGCAAGCACTTGTTGTTGTTTTATTTTCAAGATGTGTAAGCATTCCAGTTCCATTACCAAAGGGCAGCACAGTCACATGTAAGGGCTGAAGCCCACTTATCCCGTATTCATTAAAGAGCCGGCACAAAAGACAACCACGCCTGAGGTTACAGAGGGTGTGGTGAAAACACTGAGATGTCAGGTGTGGTAATCCTTTGTATAGTAGCTTTAATAGGAGACAATTCAGCAGAATGTTTTCCTCTCTGTAGTCTGTAGAACTGTCTGTTACGTTTCAATTATACAACAGGTCGTTTCCAGGAAGCAATCTGATTGGTTGAAACAGCTTCTAGCTGTGGATCAAACCAGCACCATTCACCACCTAATCAAAACAAATAATTCAGCTGCTCTGTTTTCCCAGAGCGCTAGTAAACTCAGTGGCTAGGCTAGCTAGTTTCTTGGGACATTTGTGGTCGTAGTGACTACATCTGTCATTAAAAATTAAAGTTACCCTTTATAGTTGTAAGGGTAACTGTATAATTGCAATATTACACTCGAGGGTGTGGTTTAACGTGATTATTGCCATCTGACTGAAAGTCATGGCAAGCCGCAATGTTTTTGTTTTCTTTCCGTGTACATGTTTACAGTGCAAATATCTCACAACGGGTAAGGGCTAGTATATACAATTGAGACAGTAACAAGTTGTGAGCACACTCTGTGCATGCGGAAGTGGCGCCCTAGTGGCGCAATACGCCACCGACCCTACCATGGCCCGAGAATATACATGGACAGCGGACAGGCACATGACATTCACGGACAAACAACAATAACACAACCTGGCCAGCACGGTCAGTGGGCAAAGATAAATGTGAGTGTGTCTCACTTGGATCGCACTGCGAAACAGACGCATGGCGTTAGGCGGGTCGAGCTTATATTACAATATAATTGTATGTTAATACCGGTACAATATAACTTATACAATTGGGGTGGTTGTGGTTTGTCTGCCTGCTCTTCTATTGAGATATTTAGATCCTAGTGTCCAGGTGAGACACAAGAATACTGGAAGACTCACCCCGGTGCGTGCCCGTTTTTCCTCCCGGAATTTTCCCCAGTGATAACTTTGTAATTATGCTATTGGCTGTTTGTATTCTTTTTGGAAAAATATAAAAAGATACTCCTGTGGAAAGGCTATATCAGGGGTCCTCAACTAGAAATGATGAAGGTCCACAAATATTTTTTTGAATAAGGCCGAGGTCCGGTCCCATGTGCGGCGTCCATCGGAGAGCGGGGCTCTATGCCCGTTTAGTATGGTCAAGCCAAGCTTATACAAATCAGATCGCCTTCCACCCAACCAATAATGGGGTGCAGAGTGCAGGCCCGGAGTGGAACTCCAAATCAGGCCGGGAGTTATACGCCCTGGCAGGCCACACTGCGCGCATAGCGCGCGCCAGAATTTTGGGGGCCCTTGGGGGACATTTTGGGGGCCTTTGCAGCAATTTCACATGAGAAATGTACCATCTGATGTTATTTATATTATTAACTTAAAAAAAAAAAAATTGGGTGGTCCGCAAAGAGGTGGTCCGCGGTCCGGTCGCGGACCGCGGTCCGCCAGTTGAGTACCCCTGGGCTATATTATATTACTTATATTGACCCTATAAACAATTTAGTATATGTAAGGTTTTGCCCCCTCAAATGGTACCTCGTCAGATAATCCCCACATATCCTACAACAACTTCTGTGAACAGACTTCACTGTAGTAGCTTTTCATAAATTATATTTGTACTTAGGCTGTTCTGCTGTCATGAAAGTTTATAGTTAGAGAAATTCAAAATCCAGCCGTCTGCTGTCCAGCCTCTCCCACCCCTCACTGGGGAAAATTCTGGGAGGAAAACAGAAACGGGGCGAGTCTTCTTGTTACCAGACACAATCATGTTTTAACCCGACCAGGTCAAGATTATTTTTATCCCCTGAGCAAGCAGGCAGGCTCTATTAGCTCAATGGTCAGCACCTGCGCAGGAGACCCGGGTCAGAATCCGGGGGTAGAAGAGGAAAGATGTGTCGCTATAGAGCTAACATAGGGTCCATTTATAGAGAGGCCAAACTAGCCAGGACCCAAACTGTGCTACATCCTCACCAACAATCTCACCAGCTTGAATCAATATCCCATGTTATTTCTTTGACTAGCGCACACCGTTATCCAGTGTGACTTGCATGTCTACCATGTTTAACCTCTTATGTCATTCAAGGAGCTTTCAACGCAGTGCAAAAACATGCACCGTGCTTGGGATTGCGGAGCGCTGGCGTCACTGCAAAGAGAGAGAGCCAAGGCACGATTCAAAAGCTCTTCAGGAGGACAAAAAGACGACCGTGGCTTGTTTTCCTCATTACCACAGAAGAGAAATGTCTAACGCAATCCGTGTAGACGCAGAGATGAAAATCCCCTTCACAAGGCGCATGTTGTCATGTTTTATATCCCTTACACAGCGCTCAGGGCTACGCGGCTAATGCAATTTCAAGACACTGAATTACTCCTAAGCCTCAGCTTTTATCGCCCGTATTTCAATGCTTCTCCGTAAACCCCATTTGTGGGGGTCAACCGTGACAGCATGAATACTCATATTGTTTATTTTATGCATTATCTGGCAGTTTGCCAAGAGACCTATTATGGCTAATAGACCATTCTGTGGTACATTATAATGTAAACAGAATGTTTTACACGCCCATAAAGATAGAATATGAACGGTCCTATAGCGAGGACCGCTTTAACTGGATCCATATAGGCCACAGCGGCTCCGGAGCGAGGAGGGCTGGGGGGAGAGACGCTGGAAGGCATGCTTTAGCTTCTTGGGAGCCTTCAAAGGAGGGGCGTTTTCATGGTCTTTTTAAGACTAAACACAGTGAGGGCACGCAACATATTGTGAGTGTGTGTGTGTGTGTGTGGGGGGGGGGGGGGGGGGTACCCACCTGAGGCTGAGGGAGAGCTTCCACTGTGTGTGTGTGTGTGTGTGTGTGTGTGTGTGTGTGTGTGTGTGTGTGTGTGTGTGCGCGTGTGTGCGTGTAAGCAGAGCAGCCTGTGGTCTGATGAACAAGCCGTTTCCCTCCTTGGAGCCCTCTCTAAACACACTGTGGTGGGCAGAGTATGTCAAGAGGCATACAAGAGGAAGGAAGGAGGAAGTTTTCCTGATAAGAGCAGAGATAAACACTTCTGTGGTGAGAGAGAATGAAGACAGTCTTTAACCACTTATAAGCCCTACATACTTGAATGAATAGTGAAAATCTACAAGCTCATAATGCATTGCACCGCGACATGTTGTTGTGAGCTTGCAATTCTGCAAATGTTTTCTTTGTGTTTTTATGTTTGGGGGGGATGTGCTCACATCTTTCAAACATTTGTGAAAATGTTTGGACATGGGTTGGGGAGAAATCTTGTATATAATGACATGCCCAAAATGGGGACGCCAAGTTGACCGTGGTTAAGCAGTAAGAGAAACAACAGTCAGTAAGAGACAGAGAGGTAAACAGAATACTGAAATATACTATATACAGTATAGATAGAAATGTTGCAACGTCCAAAATAAACGTCTTTATAACTTCTGTTTCATGGCTCATTTCTGCTCCGACGTTGGAACGTTCTCAGTTTCCTGCAGGTGCCACATCTGACTCAGAAAGAGCCGCGATGTGTGCGAATGATTTTTATTATTATTTTTTTAACCCACGAAGAAAGCGCTTTGGGCCCGTTTTATTTAGTTTTCAAGCCTGTGTGTCACATCTGTAAACCCCATCCTTCCACTGCATGTGGGCATTACAATGCACACGCATGTGTGGGGGGGGGAAGATGACATCATGTGTTGATGACGACCAGGCTCATTTGCTGTGGAAATATCTAAAATGACGTTTTTTTGTACATGGGACATATCACGCACACACACACACACACACACACACACACACACACACACACACACACACGGTAGAGAGATATGTGGCATGGCAGAGACAGGCCACGCCACCATCAAATTAGCTACTGTTCTGTGTCCCACGTCCCGCCTCGGGGGCGACCGTGACAGGAGCAGGCGAGGTGGAAGACGTTTAACAGAGGAGGAGATCTAGAGCTCAGAAGAAGAAGAAGAAGAGGAAAATACATTTATGTTGCCACGACGTTTAAATGTACCCCGGTCCCGGGGCAATTAAATGCCTCTTTGAATCTCTTTATTCACATTTTTCCTCCCTTCTCCCCAAATGCTGGCTCCCGGCTCGCTGCCAGATACAATTAGGCGTCTATGCTGCCAACCACTGTATTCATTTGATTACAGGGACCATACATGCTGCTACAGTATATGTGCTGTAGAGAAAAACAAGTACAACCTCTGTTTGTTTGTGTGTGTGTGTGTGTGTGTGTGTGTGCGCGTGTGTCGACCGTGCATGCGCGTAAAGAAGGACTGCATTTTTGGACGTTCATTCAGTTTAGGGGGAAATGAGAGCGGTGTAGCGGGTATTCTTTGTGACATAAACAGGGAACAGTATTGTGTTGGTTGGATAGAAGCCTCATGGCCTTCCTGCTTTTTTAATTCACCGTGCGGCAGGCAGGAGGGAGAGAACTCAGAGGTCAGAAGAAACAAAAGCTAGCTTAAAAATCCTAGGTTATCTTGAATGGATCATCAGTGTGTGTGTGTGTGTGTGTGTGTGTGTGTGTGTGTGCTTGCGAGTGCGTGCTCGTGTGGTCAAGGGGACTGCCTTGGGAATAAACTAACCAAGGCCACAGATTAGCCTCTTCCTTCCCGACTGACAATGAGTGTGGCTCCTTCCTTTATCTGCTTGCTATCCCTCTGTCTGTCTGTCCGATTTGTGCGTGTGCGTAAAAAAGTAAAAATAAACTCATCAGGGGCCTGGGGATGTGTATCCCCCCAGATACACAGAACTTCAGCCAACACAGAAGACAGAAGTGACACGCACGCACGCACGCACGCACGCACGCACGCACGCACGCATTGCACAACTACACCCTCCTATTCTCAAACAAAAAACTAAACAAATAAACTGGTCTTTCATTAACAGGACCTCCTGAAGATTCAGCCTGACAAGACAGTAAATATTTGCATTGGATATGTGTCTGTCCCCCCCTGTGCTCATTTACCGAGCACCTCTCCTTTCCTCCATCCCTCCTTTTTTCCTTCCCTTTCCCATTGGGTGCCTTGTCTCCTCGTCTCTCTGAATGGAGCGATTGAAAAGAGAGGCCACTGAGATGAACAGAAGAACTTGGAGGGTAAATATTCAAAGCACTGCCTGTTCAAACCCATATCATGTACCACCAAGCGGGCGTGCGAGCACGCACGCGCGCACACACACACACACGCACACACGCACACACACACACACACACACACACACACACACACACACACACACACACACACACACACACACACACAGAGAGTAAACAATGCGGTAAGTGCGCAACGGACACACTATGCTTATTTATGCCTTCAAAGGAGACCGATTCATTTTGTTGCACACTATCCCCCCACCCCACCACCCCAACTATTTAAAAGATACTTTCATGTTATAAATGTTGCATACAATGCTCTGGTTCATCTGTAGAAAGCCTTCTCTCTTTATAAGCCTCTTTCAGCAAATGGCCATTGGCGTTTTGACCACCTGGGGTTAATGTCATTATTTTGGTCACATGATGCCCCCCCCCCCCCCCCCATGTTGCGTGCGTATATGTGTGCCTACATACAGCACAAGTGTGCATGAATGTGAGTACACACAAATGTGAGTACCCACGCAGGAGTACGTGAGTGCATGCGTGCCATTGAGTTGCCAACCAGCGCTCCAGGACATACAGCAGAATAGATTAAGCCTGTAATGTTTTTGGGCATGTTTGGCGCCTGCCGGAGCCTTTGACATCATGGGCTCTCCGTTGGAAGTGGAAACAGTGAGCTTATGAATCACCGACGTCACCCTCTCACACACGGCAAAGCCTCCTATAGGGCCTCGGCCATATAACCGGCCTGCCTGTCATTTCTCCGCGAGGCCATTTTTATTGGGAGATACCGTCGGTGCCAGAATGGGATCATGCCGTAGTTACCGGAGAGACTGGACAGAGTCAAGCTCCCATCCATGTGCTCAGACTGTGAACAGAGCCCTTTCATAGAATACGCCCCAAAGAATTTCGGGCCCCGTCGCTGCCTCTTAGATCACCGCGTCCCCAAATCCCATAATGGTTTATAATGTCAAGTAATGACACCTCTTAGAACCATAATAAGGCCTGTACAAGGGAAATTATCCTAGCTATCCCCCCACCGCTTCATAGTAAGTACAGTGTGAGCCATCGTGGACCGTTATGCCATACCAACCACATACTGTATAAAATATAAAATATCCCCACCTCAGTCCCCTCTGTCTTCCAGAAGTCTCCGTTCAGAGCCATTACGACCCCCCCCCCCCACCCCCCCAGAGAACAGAGGAACCCGGTGGGAATATGAGAGATTTTGTGGGGGTAAGAAATAGCCAAACATCAAAGGTGTGATGCCCTGTGCTACAAATGCTTTCACCAGAATTCACCAGAATTCAGTAGCCATAAATAGAACACTGTGTCTGTGAGTCACTATGGCGTGTGGTGGTCGTTTGTATCAGCATCAACTAAGATGTTGAACGAGGCTCTGAAACAGCGGTAACTACGTGAGGCCTGATTATCCACATCATGTGTGCAATTGTGTAATGTTGTGTCTTCCTCTGTAATGTATTTTTGTTGTCATTGATGTTTTATGTGTGGCTGTAGCTGGGGTGAAAGCCCAAGACAAATTTCCCTTGTGGACAATAAAGTTTACCTTGACCTTGACCTTGGGCCGACCCCAAGTCCACTGTCCACATGAGCTTTTGCCTGTTTGTGGCATCCCTTTGTTGATGGGTACGAGTGTTGCCAGGTTTTGCGAGGGAAATAAGCAATCGGGTTTATAAAACCCAAAAAGCGACTATATGCCACATGAGAACCTTTAACCCATTCTGACCGGGCACCCATTTTGGTGTCAGCATCATGTTATGCTTTAGCTATTTAAAAATAGCAGATCTACAAGCTCATATCGCGCCACCGAGTGGCGCGATACGAGCTTGTAGATCTGCTATTTTTGAAAAATCGAAGAGCGACTGACATTTTTAGAATCTGATCTCAGTTCAGAATGGGTTCATCGCCCAGGCCGTAGCGTAACGGTCTGGGCACCGGACTGGTGATCCAGTCGCGGTGTGCCGCGGGTTCGACTCCCGGACCCGACACGGCCTTTACCGCATGTCATCCCCCATCTCTCTCCCGTTTCCTGTCAGCCTACTTTCTATCCCTTAAAAAATCAATAAAAGGCGTAAGCCGCAAAAAAATATATATCTAGAATGGGTTCATCAGACCAGTGTGTGTCCGGCGGAAACCTCATATGAATCTGATCTCAGGTCAGAATGGGTTAAACCTATATATAATACCATTATAATATAAATAGGTTGCTAATTGAAAATAGCCGATCTACAAGCTCACAAATACTTTCAACTGGGGCTCTGTGGACAAATACATGTTAAATTGGGGGTCCTTGGCACGAAGGCTTCTAATGCCTGGCAGTGAATGGCTCAAGTCCCGTTCCTGACAAACTTTGCTGTATGTCATTCCTTGTCCCTCTCTCCTCGTTTCCTGTCTGTCTCCACTTACACGATCAATTACAGTATTTTTTTATTATTATTTGTTTTAAATTGGGGTTCTTGACATGCGAAACATTAAACTTTAAACAACATTAGGAAACAAGCCCAAATAAGGAACAAGCCAAAACTAGCAACTACCAATATTTGCAAGCCACTTTAAAGAAAATAAAGAAAATAAATGAATAAATCGTCTGTTCTATAGTAGGCGCTAGTCGGGCATGGCAACACTGATGTTTACCCCCAACAATTGCTACCAAGTCAAATTCCCAACCATTTACAGTGGGTCGGCTGAACCAAGGGATTTCTGCGTGGCTAAACCCCCTGAATGAGGCGATGCCTGGCGGACGGCTCCTGCTGACATCATCCAGTCCAGGAAACACGGCGGAGCCCGAAAAACGGCGCCGCGTCTCATGCCTGCAATAAGTCAGCGTTCTTTCTGGGTGTCTCTGCGAGTCAGAAAGTCCCGTCGAGCCGGTTTGAACCAGCCTCAGCTGGGGGTTGGGGAGAGACAGTGGGTTAAATGACAGGTCTGGAGCTGCTGGAATTACACAGTTTGGTGGAAAGCTTCTGTTCCAGGGAGAAATTATGGTGAGAAATTATCTATCATTGTGCAGAACGACGCCTTCATGTTTGGAAGGCGTGCGTGCCCCCCCCCCCCTGTGCAGAAGTTTGAATACCTGGTTCCTCAGGTCTGGTTCTCACCCCACCCCCCCCCCCCCTCGTGACAAGGCACCGGTGACCCGTGTTTGTGTTCTCACGCCTCTGTTTGTGAAGGCATGAAAAAAAATAAGAAAGAAAGAAACTTTGAACTCAGCAGCACTGAAAAACAGCTGTTCCTCTCCCAACAGCTTCCCAGGTGGTTGTGCGTGTGTGTGCGTGCGTGCAGTACTCACGTTTTACTCAAGTAAAAGTATCAATACTAAAATATACGTAGTAGTGTTACAAGTAGAAGTCCTGCATTCAAAATGTATACTTGAGTAAAATTACAAAAGTATTGGCAAGTACTCATTGTGCAGAATGTCTCATTTAAAAAGTTCAAAATGTATGAAGAAATGTCTTGAACATTGTGAGCTTGTAGACTGGCCAAAATGTATATAGGGCTGAAGTGGTTAATGTATGTGACGTAATAATAATTAAAAAACAATAAAGTAACTATAATTGTAGTGGAGCAAAAAGTACAATATTTGCCTCTGAAATGTAGTGGAGTAGAAGTAATAAAGTACTGAAAATTGGAAATACTATGAAACAAATATATATTGTATACTTAAGTACAGTACAGTAGAGGAAATGTACTTGGTTACTTTCCTCCAGTGGTGTACTGTACAGACAGGCCTGTCACCAGGTGCTTGCTGCTACAGTACAGTGGTGTTTACAAACACTAATTATGACGTGAAACCGTTTCCAGGCCAGAGAGAAGTGCACGCTATCACTACAGAGAGGAGAGGGCCTCTGGCATCTCGCCACACAGAAAACAAGAAAACACTGTCAGTATTAAAGGTTCGTTTACGTGATTATATATATATATAAATATATAAATAACCGGCACCGTCGCCCATAATCCATCTTGCCCTCGTTTTTTACCGCCGACCTCACGCCGACCGCTCGGTGCCGCGGTTCTTGTATTCTTTATTTTGTTTTACTGAGAATAAGGTTAGAAATAAGTTTAGGGTTAGGCATAGTTTTACTGGGGTTAAGTTTAGGAATAAGTTTAGGGTTAGGCATAGTTTTACTGGGGTTAAGTTTAGGTATAGGGTTAGGTTTAGGCACAGTTTTACTGAGGTTAAGGTTAGGAATAAGGTTAGGTTTAACCGTTTAAGCATAATTTACTTAGGTTACTTTAGGAATACAAGGCTGAGCAGTTCCGCCGGATGTATGCCCGACGTGTGTTCGTAAAAGGGCGACTTCGTTGGTGTGTGTGTGTGTATATATATATATATATATATATATATACAAACAGATAGCATCTCATGCACATCCAGGTGGGTGAGGTACTGGTAGGCAAGGTGTGAAATGCAGGCCAAAGAGAACTTCCCCAGTGAAGGAAGGGCCCGCACACTCCAGAGACGCTCAGGACAAGATCAATTATGCTTTGCATTTCGCCGTTTGGCTTTGTCAGGTGCTTTGCATACATGCAAAGCACCTGACGAAGACAAACGGCTTGCTTATATATATATATATATATATATATATATATATACACACACACACACACCCTGTTACTGAGCCAACAAAACACTCAATGATTGCTATAATTATGATCAGAATATAGAGCTATTTAACAGTTATATTTAACAAATATATGACTTAATGCACCTTTTAAGTAGTCAGACAATAAAAATGTCCAATCTTTCATTAGGTCACTTACAAACTGTACTGTAGAATTTTGCCTAGGATGTTGCCAAAGAAACTGTCCGCTTAAAGCTATATTGTTGAGTGAGGGGAGTATATTTGTCCATTTCCTCACCCACATCTTCTGCATTTTTCCGTGTCCAGTCTTGGAATTCAGACAAGCAGCATTGCTGCCACAGTGAGCACTAAATGAAATTAAACAATATGTAAAAAAAAAAGTCCAGCATTAAAAATATACTTTGTAGATTGTCTATAATAGAAGATCTACAAGCTCACAAAGCGACACGTTGTGAGCTCAGCTATTTTCTATATTATGTCTGAAGTCGTTTAGTAATAATAATCAAAATCTACAAACGAACTACTTACTAAAGTGTTAAAATAATTGTAGTGGAGTAAAAAAGTGCCATATTTGCCTTTTAGATGTAATGCAGTAGAAGTAAAAAAAAAAAAAAAAAAAAAAAAGAATACCTCAAATTTGTACTGAAGTACAGTACTTAACCTATTCTGACCGGGCACCCATTTTGGTGTTAGCATCATGTTATGCTTTAACTATTGAAAAATAGCAGATCTACAAGCTCATATCGCGCCACCGAGTGGCGCGATACGAGCTTGTAGGTCTGCTATTTTTGAAAAATCGAAGAGCGACTGACATTTTTAGAATCTGATCTCAGGTCAGAATGGGTGAATCAGACCCAGTGTTTGTCCGGCGGAAACCTCGTATGAATCTGATCTCAGGTCAGAATGGGTTAATTACTTTCCACCACTGATGTCCAGTCACAATGCACTGGTCCACTCCAGTGTGTCACGGGCCACAGCGGGTGCTTTGGTTTCCTGTGCTGGCTTAGCCGGCTGATTTGATAAGACAACGAGGGACCGGTAATTACCTATTAGCGCACATAAACTGATTCTGTGATTTGAATTCCTATTGCTTGTCTTTTACAAGATGTACAGTCCTTAGTATTGTTGGGCGTTCTGTCCTTCTACCCCCCCCCCCCCACCCCCCACCTCTCTCTCTCTTACTGACAATATGATGGCATTTTATGAAACCTGCATAATGACTTCATCCCATTAAGGCCTGTGCTATTACATGTAATTTAGCAGTAATAAATGAGAGAAAACGCAGATGGGGCATTTTTCTGTCTCGCCTGATGTCTTCCCCCCCCCCCCCCCCCCCCACACACTTCAGTCACCCCTGGATACCCAGCCTCAACATACAGACAACATACGGCTGTCTCAGAGTTAATACGTTCTGGGTGTGTGAGAGAGGGAACATTTTGCCCACACTCATTTAGTCAAAATCACCCCCACTATGCCAAATGGATCTCATAAACTTGCACGCAATTACACTTCGGTTTGGAGTCGGTGCTAGCCAATCAGGAGAGGTGCAGCGGAATTTATAGGCAATTCATTGAAGGAAATAAGAGTTCTGGCGGATTAAAGTCTTCCAACTACCTACTCTGTGTTTCAGCCGGCAACGCTCGGTGTGTGGCACGTCCTCTACGCAGAACTCATAAAGCTGTGGCTTTGTCGAGAAAAGCTGTAAGAATTTGATTAATCTCAGCACCTCGCGTTTAATGGCAGCCGTTTTCTGTGGAGGTGAGCGTTGCTGCCTAGAGACTAAATGTGATGACAAAGTACAACGCTTCTGCTGAGTCATAAAGGCTATAGGCTGCATCTCCCTTGATGCTATCTATGTTATAATTTATGGCCCTTCTTAATTAAATGGCTTTAATTTTGGTAATTGCTGCAATTTCAATAGAAAAGCCTTTTATAGAACCAGGCTCAGGCTACTATGGTATTATTGCCTAGCCCTAGTCAGAACGTATGGTGCTTTTCTTGTAAGAAGGCTATAACCCAGAACCTTCCATAGCCTGAAACTTCCCAGAACCTGTTAAGTTAAGTCACATTTTATTATAGCCTAAAATCACAAAACGTGTCCAAAAGGGCTGGATAACAATAATAAAACTGAGTATTGCAATATATGTATACAAACATAATGCATACAAATTACACACATAAAAACAATTTAAGATTGCAAAAACAATGAAGCTGGAAGATTGCAATGTTCTGTGGCAGGTTTTTGATAACAAGGACCAACTGTAAAGGGTGGGGGGGGGGTAGATAATCAGCTGTTCATATTACACTGAAATTGTCAGCATTTAAAGTGGAAATACAAAACGGTTGTGATAAATCGGTGGATACGTGAATGAATAACTAAAACATTTATATATCTGCTTTTGATTGGAAGGACAGACACTCACAAAACTGAATGAATGCACTTTGAAATGTGCCCGTCACCCATCATCATGCTGGTAATTAAAGACCAGCATGCATCGCAAAGCCATAGGCTATATGTGAATGTACTGTATGAGTCATTTCAGAACTAAAGCTCCAGCGTTGTTACTGAATTGCAGATTTACTCAAACTACAGCCGGTTAACTCACTATTACAGATTATGTCACGTATGTGCTTATCATTGCCCTTTAAACTATGCAGGCTTCAACTACAGGAACTAAGTCACATTTGCCATGTTTTATAACATACTGTATATTTAATATACCACTGGTTCTGGAATTGTTTCCATTACGCTACGGCTCAGCTTTAGACAAGATTCCCAGGACATAATTTAAGAGGTTGTGCTAGTCCTGGAGCAAGGAGTGCTGTTGCTCAAGCTGATGTAAATATACACTGCGACCAGTCGCTTGAGCAACACAACACAACACCACCATTAACAGCAAAGCCTGAGGATTATAGCCAGTTTACAGATGTTTTATGGAAATCAAATGGCTATTTAAAAATGTGGTCTGACTTTTTTCGGGAAGTTGTTTTCACTTATGAAAGTTATTAAATGGGAGCATATTTCATATTTAGAGGTTATACGACTGATTGATAACAACAAGAACCCCTTAATGATTAAGGGCTTCTTTGATGTTATCAATCAGTCATATATTCTCTAAATATGAATGGATTAATTTATTCCCATTTTATGTTTTGCGAAAGTCAAAACAACTTCCCATTATCGAAGAAAAGAAATCCGACCAAATGTTTAAATAGTTTTCCAAAAACATCTGTAAACTGGCTATAATCCTCAGGCTTTGCTGTTAATGGTGGTGTTGTGTTGCTCGAGCGACCAGTTGCAGTATATTTACCTCAGCTTGAGCAACACAACTCATTGCTCCAAGACTAGTAAATCTAGTAATCTTGTCTAAAACTGAGCTGTAGCGTAACGGAAACAATTCCAGAACCAGTGGTATGTTAAATATATGTTATACAACATGGCAAATGTCACTTTCAGTTTCTGTAATCGAAGCCTGAATGAGACACGGCGAAGCAGCTTTTTGCTTCTACGGGCCGACGGCGTGGAACAAACTCCCACTGTACCTTCGACAGGCAGCCGATCTGTAGACATTTTTAAAGCACAGCTCAAGACCCACTTCTATATTGCTTTTAATTTATCTTTTACATTTTCTGTTATTCATGTCCTCACTGTATTGCATTACTGCTATTATTTTTAATGTTTTATGCCTTGCTTATTTTTTTCTTTCTCCAATGCTCTGTAAAGCACTTTGCGCTGCATTTCATGTCATGAAAGGTGCTATACAAATAAAGTTTTATTATTACTAGTTTAAAAGGTAAAGATATACACATCCACATAATCTGTCGCTGGTGCTGGACGATGTTTTACTGACGACACGTCACCGTACCAGTTGTAGTGGGACCAGACACCAAAAATCACACTTGTGTAAAGTGAGGGGCGCTGTATTTATATCAGCCACATGACGTCTTATGTCTTCATTTATTGCCCTGAACAAACATGACATAATCTTCAAAAGCCCCTCAGAAATGCTTCAGAAGACGTTCCGACAGGGACGAAGAAGCATATGCAGTGTGTTATTCAGTAGTTTGGGGCCCTGACGTCATGGAACTGGAGTTCCCAGGGTCAATCGCAATCGAGAGCTACTGCTCTAATGCAAGGCCTTCAATGTCTCTCTCTCTCTCTCTCTCTGTTCAAACAAATCGGCATTTAGGATTAGTTGGTGCATCTGTTTCAAACTTTTACAGCATTCTTTGAAGAGATGCATGTCGTGTCTGGAAATCATTGTCTTTTATCATTCAGCGAAAAACATCCCCATTCCCTACAGCCCCACCACCACCACCACCACCACCCAGCCCAGCTTCCCTGCCGCTCCCTCCTCGCCAACAGGAAGCTGTAGAGGACCAAAAAGGCCACGTTTGAAATTGCAACCGAATGCTTCCCCCATCTTTGATGAGGAGTAATTATGGAGCTATAGGGCTTGGAAATTGAGAACGTACAGAAGCGGCCACAAAGTTGACGACGCATCATCTCCCTGTGCAATAAAACAACTGAGAATGAACAGAAGCCAGGAAGAGAAGGGGGGGATGGACGGTGGGGACACAGCTGAGACAAGGAGAAGAAAAAGGTTTTAAAAAAAACCATCTGCACACTTGTTTTTAAGCTCCAATAACCTACTTTGTTTAAATTGGTGCAACGTTTCGAAAGGTTGAAACTTTGCGCCAATGTCGTCCCGGCACCTGGCCTAAATACAGGCACGCAATCCTCTCTGTGACAGAGCTGAGACAGACAGAGAGGAATGGACAGACAATCCTCTCTGTGACAGAGCTGAGACAGACAGAGAGGAATGGACAGACAATCCTCTCTGTGACAGAGCTGAGACAGACAGAGAGGAATGGACAGACAATCCTCTCTGAGACAGAGCTGAGACAGACAGAGAGGAATGGACAGACAATCCTCTCTGTGACAGAGCTGAGACAGACAGAGAGGAATGGACAGACAATCCTCTCTGTGACAGAGCTGAGACAGACAGAGAGGAATGGACAGACAATCCTCTCTGTGACAGAGCTGAGACAGACAGAGAGGAATGGACAGACAATCCTCTCTGTGACAGAGCTGAGACAGACAGAGAGGAATGGACAGACAATCCTCTCTGTGACAGAGCTGAGACAGACAGAGAGGAATGGACAGACAATCCTCTCTGTGACAGAGCTGAGACAGACAGAGAGGAATGGACAGACAATCCTCTCTGTGACAGAGCTGAGACAGACAGAGAGGAATGGACAGACAATCCTCTCTGAGACAGAGCTGAGACAGACAGAGAGGAATGGACAGACAATCCTCTCTGTGACAGAGCTGAGACAGACAGAGAGGAATGGACAGACAATCCTCTCTGTGACAGAGCTGAGACAGACAGAGAGGAATGGACAGACAATCCTCTCTGTGACAGAGCTGAGACAGACAGAGAGGAATGGACAGACAATCCTCTCTGTGACAGAGCTGAGACAGACAGAGAGGAATGGACAGACAATCCTCTCTGTGACAGAGCTGAGACAGACAGAGAGGAATGGACAGACAATCCTCTCTGTGACAGAGCTGAGACAGACAGAGAGGAATGGACAGACAATCCTCTCTGTGACAGAGCTGAGACAGACAGAGAGGAATGGACAGACAATCCTCTCTGTGACAGAGCTGAGACAGACAGAGAGGAATGGACAGACAATCCTCTCTGTGACAGAGCTGAGACAGACAGAGAGGAATGGACAGACAAAAACGGTAGGATGAAACAAACAGGAAAGACTTGGGAGACGAGAGCAAGATCTGTGCATAAAAGATAGAAAGTAAGGGAGAGAGAGAGAGAGAGGGGGGGGGGGGGGGGGAGTAGGTAAACTAAACTGTAGTTGGTAGGCTGCTCCAGACTGTAACTGGATATCATAATGAGCGGGACCTCCCGCTGGCCATTTCTTCCTGTCTGCTCTGCTCTGGGACACACTACCTGAGGCAGCATGGCACCCCACAGCCCTCCCACCTCTCTCTCTCTCTCTCTCCTCTGGGTCTCCATCTTTCCTATGGCTTCAGTTCTCTTCTGTTTGCCTGCTGTCCATCAGTGAATCGTCTCTCCCTCTCTGTCCAGGTCTTTCACTGCACACTCTCTGTTCGTTCAATTCAATTCAAAGGGTCTTGGCATGGGGCAATTACATTTAAATAAAACAAACAGAAATTAAACGTATGTAAAGTTAAGGATATAACCCTTAAGTATACAGTGAGTATATCCTTAAAATAAGCAATCGGTCTCTCCCTCTTTAAAAAGGACAACACATACACACTGCAGGTCAGCCATCTTGCACTGCCCTTACCAACCCCTCCTCGTTTTCCGTCTCTGCGGTTGGGGGTGTGGGGGGTGGGGGGGGGGGTATGGGGTGTGTGGCGGAGGAGGGGTATGGTGGGCTTTATGGGAAGCAGGTATACAGCCTAAGTAGGTGATTGACTCTCTGATGTGTGCTGGCTGCGGCGAGCCGACATGGGGAACTGGTTGGAGGGGCAAGCTACCGTGGAGACAGACATGGAGGGGAATGAGTTTCATTAGTCCAGCACTCAGCAGGCTGCTGTCAGTCAGTCAGCCTGCTCTGCTCTGCCCCGCGCGGCTAAACGTGAGCCAGCCTAATCAGTTACACGCCAACAGATGTTCAGTGTCACAGCAGCTCAAAGTGCAATGCTCAACAAGCCTCAGACGAAACGGGAATTATATTCATATTATTTATACGGTGTGTATATATATTGTTGCTGTCTCCATATTTTAACTTTGTGTTTTTTCATAAATTAAAGGGACACTTCACCCTTTTTGCAAAAAAATATATGTTAATGACGTTTAGAAGCTTTAGATCACTTTCCTGGGGGTATTTATGTGTGTAATATGTGGTTTTAGTTATTTTAGATTGTAGCAGTGAGCCTGTTGTCTCTGATGTCATGGACACTGGTCTCACTACCTTCCTGGACTACAATTCCCATAATTCTTTGGTGCACTGCTCCTCCTTGCGGATAGGGGGAGAGCTGTCTTACTGAGACAACATGTAGTCCAGGAAGGTAGTGAGACCAGTGTCCATGACATCAGAGACAACAGGCTCACTGCTACAATCTAAAATAACTAAAACCACATATTACACACATAAATACCCCCAGGAAAGTGATCTAAAGCTTCTAAACGTCATTAACATATATTTTTTTGCAAAAAGGGTGAAGTGTCCCTTTAATGCCCTACTAATTGATCATACAGCGTCACACAAAAGTATCAAAAGTTGGAGATCTGCAAAGCTCTAAACATGACTTTTGTTCATCTTAATCATGAAAAGTAACAGTTTCGGACATAATGAGGTTTCTACCCAACAGAAAAAAGAAACCCGTTATCGGTCTGGACCGCCAATGGGATGATCAAACTGTGCATACTGTATGTGGAATTACTGTACGTGGATAAGTCTCTTATGATTTCAAAACTCACACTTGTGTGATGTGAGGGGTGCTCTTATCATACATCACATTCCGTGCTCAGCCAATAAAATCATCACAAATGTCATTCCAGCGAATCACTTTTGGCGCCTTCACTTTTCTGCCGTCACTTTTCTATATGTACTTTACTCAGCCAATCAAATCATCGCTATGGGGTGATCAGCGAATCAAATCATCATGTTTGTGTTCGGACAAACAGACAAAGCTGGGCATAGGAGGGACTGGCACCCCTCAAAAATAAATGGTTTTGGACATACAAAGGTCCTGACTTAAGCTTATCTATCATCTCAGCCAGCCCTGCGCCCAGCACCGTCTTCTCCACATATAGCTGTAGTAACACCCTGATAACTTGATTAGAAAGTGGCAGACGGATCTTGTTGCCGATGCGGCCCAGAAGTTCCTCTGAGGTCGTGAGAAAGCGTGCTATCTGCCTCCCACATCTAATTTATTAGATTAGTCTGGTGGCCAAGGGGCTCATTGCCGTCTCGAGGAAGTGACCTGTGCGAGCCCTATGCAACTCTGCTATGCCATTCATGTTCAAATGCAGCGCCGGTGAAAGTCAAAGGGGTTGAGGATTCCTACACGGCCACAATGATGGAGAGTCAATGTTTGGATCCTACACGGCCACAATGATGGAGAGTCAACGTTTGGATTGAAAGTTTTGGGGTGTGTAGGCCTGACCTCAAAATTTTAAAAAATAATCTTCTAAATCCTCCAGTTTTCTGAAATAAATATTTTCACGATTTTTCAAAAATAGCAGACCTACAAGCTCGTAGCGCGCCACTCAGTGGCGTGCTATGAGCTTGTAGATCTGCTATTTTTCAATAGCTAAATTATAACATAATGTTTAAAACACCAAAAGGGGTTCCCGCCCCAAAATGGGTTAAAGAGATTCAGAGTATGATGTGAGATGGAGACGTGAACTGAAGCAACAGTTGTGTTTCTAGAGCTGTATAGGCTGGATATTTCACTGACAGTATGATTATTACCTAAACGTTGTACATTTACTCTTCGCCTTGGATGCTGACTCTTTAAAAATAGGTTGTGACTTATAGGAAACCTGCTTCAGACTGAGACCCATTTTGGGTCCCGACCTATCCTTGGAGAAACACATCACTAAAAGGTAAACACACACAGTTTATTTCCCGTTTAAATGCCATGAAATAAAGAGTGCTGTGATTGTACAAGAAGTACAAAAATACTACTTTAAATAGCATCACAGAGGAACAGTCATGTCTTCATGACTCACCACCATTCACCAACAGCTGGTCTGATACTGTACTTTATGATCACACCTCTAGGTCTAGTCACTCATTATCCAAGGCAGAGCCCCTTGGCTTCTCCAGAAACGGGAGATATCTCATGGCTGCTGTTGTTAAAGGAGAATTCCATACTAAAAGGCTTTCTTACCTTTCTTTGTAGTTGTTATGTCCCCCATCAAAGAGGTCCAGGTGTTATTTTGTGCAAAAGCTCCTTATTGGCTATTTCCCCTACCATAAGCCCTAAATTAATTGCATTGAATTGAATGGGATGTATGGGGTGTTGTGCTAATTCGCTTATTTCCATCGAAATAAGTAGTAAAGTGTGCGCTTGGGTTATTATTTACATTATGAAGAGAGGATATATACAAAAAATATATAATTTTGAGCGATGGGAATAAGCGAATTAGCACAACACCCCATAGCCCCCATTCAATGCAATGCAATTCATTTAGGGCTTATGGTAGGGGAAATAGCCCAATGAGGAGCTTTTGCACAAAATAACACCTGGACCTCTTTGATGGGGACGTAACAACTACAAAGAAAGGTAATAAGAAAGCCTTTTAGTATGGAATTCTCCTTTAAAGCGGCACTGAGAAGGACAAAGTATACGGCCATGGCCCATAAGACTCTCTTGTTGGTACTGAGGCACAATCCTTATTTGGGTTTCCAGCATTTGTTTACATCATTTGAAAACACCACTGCCAACTTAATCGACCCCGACAAATACTAACGCCTCCTTCGCCCTAACCAGAAAGTCACAAATGGCAGTTGGGTTTTTTTTTTTTCTCCAATAAAACCAAATTGACAGATTTGTTTTGCTGATGCTCCAGTGTGACCATTAACCACGTGAACCCTAGCATACCTGTTCCAGGGTGAACACGCGGCAGAAAAAGCTCCCAGCGTGTCATGGTAGTGATCCTGTAGTTTTAGATGAGCTATTTGACATTTGGTGGACAGAAAAACGGAAAGGGCCAACTATAGCCGACCATATCCATAATATGGTCAGCATGACATCACCCACCGTGCCCAGCTGTGGGTCTTTGGTCAGTCTGGATAGCAACCTCTCCTCAGTTCCTCAGCAGAGCCTGCTGCTGCCAGTGCTAATCATGTCATCTGGTTCCC